>NW_017095495.1:13983-20981 GCF_001412225.1 Nicrophorus vespilloides
CGCGACCTCTGAGCTCTACACTCGCATTATGTGCACAAGTTTGAACTCTGTAGTGGGCACTAATGCTCCTCAATATATTCATTACCCGGCCCTCTTTACGCTTCCCCATTCCATCCATCCCTTTCGGTATGAGTGGGCCCAAACAACTGAAAGAAGAAACAAGTATCCTTCAACGCACCTGCCACCGTATTATTATGAGCTGTCACTTTTGACGCCCATCAAATATCGCGCACCTGTCACACTCGATTTCACATCGCAGCAGCATCAAACACACACACACTCTCGCTTCCTCTCGATCGATCGATATGCATACACATTACGTATTCGAGATGCGAAACGCTTCAGTCGAGACCCGGCAAAATTGCATAATTAAAATTGAACAGCAAATTATGATATTATGCAGGAAAAATTTGCAACTTGAAGCAGTTCGCAATGATGAAACGCGTCTCTAGCTACAGTAAAGTCTCCATAAAGCGTCCCTAGTAACCGTAAGACGTCCATAACAAATAATAAGCGTCCCTAGCAACCATAAGACGTCCATTACAACAAGCGTCCCTGACTACTGTAAAATATCCATAACAACAATAAAGCGTCCCTAGTAACCGTAAGACGTCCATAACAAATAATAAGCGTCCCTAGCAACCATAACAACAAGCGTCCCTGACTACTGTAAAACATCCATAACAACAATAAAGCGTCTCTAGCAACCGCAAGGCGTCCATAACTGTAATCCCACAAGAATTGTAGCTTATATAACTATGATAATAACAAGAATGCAATTGAACATAGATTAAAGTGAACGATTTTGGTATCGGTGTGAAATCGAGGAAAACTATTTTGAATTTGCTCCATATGAGACGTATAGATGGATGAGCAGATAAAGAGAGTGAGGGGTGAGATTCATTGGAGACGATGATGATGATGATCATGATGACAACGGTGGCAACGCTCGCCCTCGACGATAATAACAATCTAATAAAACGGCCGTGTAATTCGGTGTGAAGCGAAGTGAAGTGTGCACCGATGATGGTAAAACGAAGGAGAATGAAGTAGCGGTGGAAGTGGGGTAAGGGGGGAGGTTTTGTCACACACCGCCCTAAAATTGTAATCGGGATGCGCTCAACCCTCGGCAATTTGCAAAACCCCTAATTTTCCGGCGGCGGCGACGACTACGACCCCCCACGAAAATTAAACGTCGCCACCCTTCTCGGACCGGGATCAAATTAATAAAAGGCCTATCCGTTTCCACTATCAATTCCCTTCCGAAGACTGCAGATTTTTCACTTTCCAACTCAAGATTGCAGATGTAGACAATTTAGATTCAATTGGAAATGTAAAAGTAGTTTTTTCACTTAATTTAGCTCAATAAAACTTGATTATTAGAGCGATTTTAATGAATGGGACCAAGTACAGTACCTTGAGGTACATCTTTTTCTTTGATATAACCAATGATTAAAGTTTTTTTTTGATGTTTCTGTGAACAAAATTTAAATTCGTTGGTTACATTTTTATGAATCATAAATATAAACGTATGTTGTATTTCGTGCTGGAATCAATTCCTTCGGTCCGCTCTGCTTGAAAATCTATACGGCATGTTTGATTATTTGTTCGATTCGTGGGTGGGGAAATGGTTTAAAAGGGAAAATTTGGTTTGGGGAAATTTCGGGCGGGTCGCGTTTTCAGGAAGTAAACGTTGGTGGTGATGATGATGATGATGGAAAGAGGAATGAGAAAGAGCGAGATGGAAATAAGGAGGAACCGGAAGAGGCGGCCATGCTTAAATTAAATATTGCGGCGCGCATCCGTAAACGCCACCCCCGAACTCTGTTTCTCTCTCTCTCTATCATTCTCTTTTTACACATCATCATCATCTCTCTTCTCCGTCTTCTCTCCATTTTCTACCCCACGAACTCGGAAAAACGAACCAATTTCCCTCCACAAAGTGAGGATGCAGCGAACGATCCTGCTACTAATCCGACGGTTTTCCATTGCGTTCCGCCACTCGAAACACACACGGATTAACTGAACGAAATGCGAGAAAATGTAATAAAACGAAACACCAAATTCAATTTCAAACAAATATTTTTTCTTTTCCTCAATTTACAAATTTAAGTATTTCACTCAAATTATATGAAAAATGACGTAACTTTAAAAGCACAAAAATTGATTGAAAAATAATTGGTTTTCCGACAATATTTAATCTTCATATTGACACAGATATAAAATATTGACGTTTCTTTTATATTGAATTGAACAGTGGATATTCTGTCAAATTAATACTGATTTAATAACTGTCAAATGGAAATTGACAATTGACAACGTTGCATAACTGTCATATGAAAATTGACGTGACATGAACAAACGAAAAATTGACAGCAAAATAAACAAAACTGTCAAATGAAAAGTGGAGCAAAAAAAAAACGTTACTTTTATAACGATTTGGAAGGAAAACCGATTTACTAATAAACTTTTACTGTAATTGCAATAGATGACATGATGTAGTTGTGAAATATCATTTGGATTTGACGTATTCAAATGAGCGAATGAATCTTGTTGCTGTGATGTTCGTAATTCAATAACCAAATTTCCCAACTGCTCCCATGGCAACGTATCAATACTGATCTAATAACTGTCAAATGGAAATTGACAATTGACAACTTTGCATAACTGTCATATGAAAATTGACGTGACATGAACAAACGAAAAATTGACAGCAAAATGAACAAAACTGTCAAATGAAAAGTGGAGCAAAAAAAAAACGTTACTTTTTGGAAGGAAAACCTATTTACTAATAAACTTTTACTGTAATTGCAATAGATGACATGATGTATTTGTGAAATATCATTTGGATTTGACGTATTCAAATGAGCGAATGAATCTTGTTGCTGTGATGTTCGTAATTCAATAAACAAATTTCCCAACTGCTTCCATGGCAACGTATAATAATATACACACGCGTCGCGACGTCACGGCAAACTTGCTTTGAACGCACATTTTCCTTTTCCCTTCCTTGTTCTTGGGATTGATCCTTTTTTTTTGCGCGCTGCACGCGTTTCTTTTCTTCTCTCTACTACACACACGTATACATCTATACATATATATAGTTCTTCGTCCTTTTCTCATCTCTCTCTGTCACATACAACTCGCTTTGTATTCGTATAAGTGTGTGTGTGTGTGTTTTAGGGGTGTGTTTTGAAGAGGGCTGCGACCGCCCGCCCTCCGGGCTCCATCCGCCATTTGACTCGGAGGGGCTCGCACGGGGGTTTGCGTTTCCCCTGGCAACCAATAACCCTGCGACCGACGGGAGGGCGGTAACCTGCAATAAAACCACCCTCCCTCTCGCTCACACCCTTCCCCACCTCACCTCCACCACCTCGCCGTTTTCGAACGAACAAGAACACAACCCTCGTCGAATTCCGTCCCTCTCTCGCATCCGAAATCCAATAATCTCACTCTCGCGGATTTGTGACTGCATGATTTACTGGCCGGGGACTTTCGAACACACAGAGCGAGAGAACGATAGATATATATGCGTAAAGTGGAAGAAGGATGAAAAGCGAAGAGAAGTGAACCGAAAAAAAATTAGATAAAAAGAAAGGAATATCTGGAAAAGGGGAAGAAGTGTGTGCGAGTGCGCGACGCTTCGTAGTAGTAATACGGGATCGAAATAATAATAATATTGCAGCTTTGTGGGGGATTGAGAAAATGGGATTTTCGTTGGAAGGAAGAAAAAAAAATTGTAAATCGGTGAAAATCGCGAATAACTTCTTTCATAATCTATACTAATTAAGTTAAACAAACTACTGTTTTTATCTAATTAATGAAATTATAGGAATGCTATAGAAGAATAGTTCTAGTTAAGCAATTTGGATTGGTGGTAAATTTAATAAGATTACTCTTGCTTTGAAAGTTGTTGAATTCATTTGTTTTTTTTTTCTACAATTGATATTGTAGCTCAAAGAATTAAAAAAATACAAAATTAAGTTAGAATTTTTTTTTACATAATCAATAATTTGTCATGATTTTTGTAAAAAAATGGAAAATCGTAAATCGATGAAAATCGCGAATAACTTCTTTCATAATCTATACTAATTAAGTTAAATAAACTACAGTTTTTATCTAATTAATGAAATTATAGGACTGCTATAGAAGAATAGTTCTAGTTAAGCAATTTGGATTGGTGGTAAATTTAATAAGATTACTCTTGCTTTGAAAGTTGTTGAATTCATTTGTTTTTTTTTCTACAATTGATATTGTAGCTCAAAGAATTAAAAAAATACAAAATTAAGTTAGAATTTTTTTTACATAATCAGAAATTTTTGAAAATTCGTGAAAAATTTGTCATGATTTTTGTAAAAAATGGAAAATCGTAAATCGGTGAAAATCGCGAATAGCTTCTTTCATAATCTATACTAATTAAGTTAAATGAACTACTGTTTTTTATCTAATTAATGAAATTATTGGAATACTATAGAAGAATAATTCTAGTTAAGCAATTTGGATTGGTGGTAAATTTAATAAGATTACTCTTGCTTTGAAAATTGTTGAATTTATTTGTTTTTTCAAAGAATTAAAAAAATACAAATTGTATGATATTAAGTTAGAATTTTTTTTTACTTAATCAAAAATTATTGAAAATTCGTGTAAAATATTATAATAAGTGTTTTGTTAAATTTTGTTTTTGTTGTTTAATTGAAAAATTTGTCATGATTTTTGTAAAAAATGGAAATTTTCAATATTGAAAAATCAAATTACTTCAACATTTCTATCCATGAATTCTTTATAAATGTTAATAGAAATTATTGGAACATAATTGATTTCTGTTCAATTATTTCGTAGAATTATTTTTTGTTGTCAAATTGAAGTAGTTTTGTAAAGATGAAAATTGTACATTTTTTCCATTTTTTCTATACTTAAATTGTACAAAAATTGTAACAAAATGTTGAAATTATTGCAAAGAGATGTAAATATGTTTTGGTGTACAAATAAATAAACTAATTGAAATAAAAGCGAATGTTTTGAACGCTTTTCAATTGTTTTTCGTTGAAATTTCGATTTTGTTTTATTGTCGAAATTGAAATTAGTGACACAAGTGATTGGCAACAAATACAGTTTCGGGGGGGAAAAAAAAACGACCGTTGTTGCAATGTAAATACGATTGTTGTTTTGGTTCGAACAATTTACACGGAAGGACGAAAAAAATGTTTTCATCGGCTATTCGATTCGATTAAAATGATGTTTCGGGCAAATTCATAATCGGTAAATGGGCCGTATTAATGCACCCCCTCACCTCACTAATAAACGGGAGTCACGTCACAACAATTTTCGGGGATGAGCGAGGGTTGGCCATGATCCAAACAATTGACTGTGCGCGCCAGGAATGATATGATTATTGTTTGCACGAAAATAGGCATACGGCGAGTGAATGAATGAATGAAGGAGGGATGATTTCGCGCGAGGGTGGAAGAGAGAGAGGGATGATGATGGTGGTGGGTCTGTGAACAAAGGGAAAGTTAATTTCGGGGATCCTCTGCGACAAGTGTACAAATACGGCTCGTAAATCATACGATTATTGGACGCAAATCCTTCCTTCAGTTGAACCATTTAGGACTCCCTTCGAATTACCGCAACGCTCTGCATATATTCATTACGGATCTGCCTATTTATTGGAAATCCATACCCGTTTCTTATTTGCATTTTGGGGAGGCTATGAATGTACACGACCCACAAACATTCTATTAATTTCCACTGTCAAATGACGAATGTCAATAAATAACGACATCTTGCGACGAATACAGAAACTAACATATATTTATAGCAAACAATGACACAAAATAGTAACATAACCTCAATAGTTTAAAAAATGACGTTTAAACAAATAGTAACTCTTCTTTTATCACACTTCAAATATAAGAATAGTTCTAGTTAAGCAATTTGGATTGGTGGTAAATTTAATAAGATTACTCTTGCTTCGAAAGTTGTTTTTTTTTTTTACAATTGATATTGTAGATCAAAGAATTAAAAAATACAAAATTAAGTTAGAATTTTTTTTGTACTTAATCAAAAAATTTTGAAAATTCGTGTAAAATATGATAATAAGTGTTTTGTTAAATTTTGTTTTTGTTGTTTAATTGAAAAATTTGTCATGATTTTTGTAAAAAATGAAAATTTTCAATATGGAAAAATCAATTTTTTTGTTACTTCAACATTTTCATCTATGATTCATCTATAAATTTTAATAGAAGCTGATGAAATTATTGGAATATAATTGATTTAAACCCACAAACATTCTATTAATTTCCACTGTCAAATAACGAATGTCAATAAATAACGACATCTTGCGACGAATACAGAAACTAATATATATTTATAGCAAACAATGACACAAAATAGTAACATAACCTCAATAGTATAAAAAATGACGTTTAAACAAATAGTAACTCTTCTTTTATGACACTTGAAATATAAGTTTCAATGAAAATCTACACAATTATAAGATTTTTACTTCATTTAACAATTTCCCGCTTAAATTTCAAGATTTTGAACAATATTGTAACTTCTGTTCTGTGACATAACTTCAATGAAAAAATAGTAATTTTTCTTTTATGATAAATTTTACAATTTGAAATGTAAATATACAAATCGAAGTTTTTGATGTTCATTTTTCTTGTAATAAATATTACAGAAAACAAAAACATTTGCTGTACAAATTTGATAATAATTAAATTTTCAAGTTTACAACAGAAATTTGCATCTTGTAAAACTGTTTCAATCAAATCCTTGAAATTGCATTAACGAATGACATACATCTCTGCCACAAACATTCTATTAATTTCCACTGTCAAATAACGAATGTCAATAAATAACGACATCTTGCGACAAATACAGAAACTAATATAGATTTATAGCAAAAAATGACACAAAACGGCAACATAACCTCAATAGTATAAAGAATGACGTTTAAACAAATAGTAACTCTTCTTTTATGACACTTGAAA
>NW_017095495.1:21117-29451 GCF_001412225.1 Nicrophorus vespilloides
AAAATGACGTTTAAACAAAAAGTAACACTTCTTTTATGACACTTGAAATATAAGTTTCAATGAAAATCTACAAAATTATAAGATGTTTACTTCATTTAACAATTTCCCGCTTAAATTACAAAATTATAAACAATATAGTAACTTTTCCTTTATGATAAATTTTACAATTTGAAATGTAAATATACAAATCGAATTAATTTGAATATAATCGAAAACATCTTTTATTTACTTTTGATGTTCATTTTTCTTGTAATGAATATTACAGAAAACATAAACATTTGCTGTACAAATTTGATAATAATTAAATTTTCAAGTTTACAGCAGAAATTTGCATCTTGTAAAACTGTTTCAATCAAATCCTCGAAATTGCATTAACGAATGACATACATCTCTGCCACAAACATTCTATTAATTTCCACTGTCAAATAACGAATGTCAATAAATATCGACATCTTGCGACGAATATAGCAACTAATATATATTTATAGCAAACAATGACACAAAACGGCAACATAACCTCAATAGTATAAAAAATGACGTTTAAACAAATAGTAACTTTTGTTTTATGACACTTCAAATATAAGTTTCAATGAAAATCTACACAATTATAAGATTTTTGCTTCATTTATCAATTTCCCGCTTAAATTACAAAATTATAAACAATATAGTAACTTTTCTTTTATGATCAATTTTACAATTTGAAATGTAAATATACAAATCGAAGTTTTTGATGTTCATTTTTCTTGTAATAAATATTACAGAAAACAAAAATATTTGCTCTACAAATTTGATAATAATTAAATTTTCAAGTTTACAACAGAAATTTGCATCTTGTAAAACTGTTTTGATTGAAATCCTTGAAATTGCATTAACGAATGACATACATCTGTGCAGGTGGTGTCAACTGGTGACAGTTGTGGGTGACGTAAGCCACCTATATGAAATTTTATAATCTGATCGAATGAACGAACACGTACGATTTTAATAATCTTGAATTATTATTGCGAACGAAATATATGTATATGAAAAGTGAAAGGGTCTGGAGGGAGGGATGGAGGTCGAAGAGGGCTTTGATAGAATTAAAGCAATAGAATTACACTTGATGCGACGCTGCCCTTTATGCACGGATTTGCCTCCACTTCACCTCCCTTTTTTCTCGCTCACTCATAATACCTTACACCCCCAACGAACCTAAGCGCTTTTTCCGACCTTTTTCACTACTCTTTTTATACATTCTCTCTCTTTCTTTATCGCTCGGTGTGCGGCAAAGCGAGGGTGAAATCTCCACAGATGTACGATTGAGGTATAATTTTCCCCTTGAACGTGTGCCATTGTCTTCGTCGTATCCCCTTAATGATTGCGCCTCCGCAGGAGGGAGAAGGTTGCTTGCAGAGGTCTCCGAAGCCAGACAAAGCCATCTCGAATACAACACACAAAAAAATACACTCGATTACCTCAGCAGGTCGTAGAAGTAAAAGTTCAATTTTCATCGTGACTTATAACAAAGTAAATCAATAAATTTCGAAAAATGTATGTTTTATGTGTACGAAATTCAATTTGGAATTAAAATTATAAGAAAATTTTACTTTTTTTTTTTTGAAAATAACAATAAATTTCAAAAACTATTAAATTCAAGTTAGGCAACTCAAATCACTCATATCAATAATTATTTTAATAATCTATTATTTTTTTATATTTTTTTAAATTACACTGTTTAATTTCTTACTATATTTGTTTTATTGTTGTTTATTATTATTTCAAATATGTAGAAAAAGCAATAATTTAGTTTTTTTTTAGTAAATTACAGTTTAAGAGCTATGCAACTTAAATAACATCTCTATAAAAGTTCATCTATTTCGCACTAGATGTCTCGATCGTAAATTTGAATTTATTAATGGGAAATTCATGGAAATTTAAATTTAGTTCATTTTCAAATTAATTTTATAGTTTACAGCTAGTTTTTAGTAATATTTACTAATTGATATGAAATTTTGTAGTTAAAAATACAATTAAATTGTTAAAATGTAATAATTTTCCAAAAAAAAATAAATGTTAGAAAGTAATATTTTGTTTAAATCGTAATTCTTGCAGTATTTCTTTCTAAAGTAAATGCATTTAAGACAAAATGTATTGTTTATGTTTAAGGAAAATTGGTTCGGATGAAAGGTTTAAGTATGTAATAAAATTCATAGATTTTCATTTCGTTTTATTAATATATTTTTTTTTTCTCCAAATCAATCAAGTATTTTTATAGTTTCCCTTCTTTCTTCGTCGGAGGGATCGAAATGTTGCCAATAATAGAAGAAAAACAAATTTAAATGTAGAAAAGAAGAAAAACTAAATAAAAAAAAAACTAGAAGAAGTGGAAAAGTGTAGAAATTCAGTCTCAAGTCGAGTCAAAAAAAAAATTACGAAAGAGTGATAGAAATAGACTTAAATAAATGTAATCGTAAAAATAAATAAATGCATCGCTTCCGCCGCCTTTCCAAAGTCTCACCCTATGCACCACCCCCACGGAGGAGCAGTCGATTGTTTTTTTTTGTGGAGGTGGTTGAAAGTTGTGACGAGTGAAAGGGGGATGAGCAGGCGCCGCCTCGATAAAAATAAACAAAATAACAACAAGAAAAACAAATCGTTGTCAAGAAAGAGAAACAAAAGTTACGAAAACGAAAGCTATCGTCCGAAATCCGCAGCTCATCCGAAGATGTTTTTCATAAAGATCAACTGCGGTTTTCGATTTCACTTACTAAAACCTACCTAAATTAATTAATTAGTTAATATATAAAAAATGTATATAAAAAAAATATGGATAGAAAGTTGATTAATAATAATACGACCTAAATTACTAAATAGTGTTTTTTTTTTCCGAATTATTACAGACTAGTTAACGACACTCTGAATAGCTTTGCTTTTGTTTTCGGTTTTTCTTTTGTCGTTTTTGTTTTGTTTGTTTGTTCGTTTGTTTCTTTAGATCGGAGGTGGCGGAATAAATAAATTATATTGTTTTTTTTTTGTTTTTTTTTTGGTGTGTTTAGCAGGTGAAGTCGTCGCCGCCGGCTTCCTCTTCCGCTTCGTACTCTTCGTCGGCGGTCGCTTCCTGGTATTGTTGGTATTCGGAGACTAAATCGTTCAAGTTGGATTCGGCCTCGGTGAATTCCATCTCGTCCATGCCCTCGCCGGTGTACCAATGCAAGAAAGCCTTGCGTCTGAACATAGCTGCGAACTGCTCGGAGATGCGCTTGAAGAGCTCCTGGATGGCGGTGGTGTTGCCGATGAAGGTGGAGGACATCTTCAGGCCGACTGGTGGAATATCGCAGACGGCAGTTTTCACGTTGTTCGGGATCCATTCGACGAAGTACGAGCTGTTCTTGTTCTGAACTGCCAACATTTGTTCGTCGACTTCCTTCATGGACATGCGTCCTCTGAAGACGGCGGCGACGGTGAGGTAACGGCCGTGACGTGGATCGCAGGCGGCCATCATGTTCTTCGCGTCGAACATCTGCTGGGTGAGTTCGGGTACGTGAGAGCCCTGTACTGTTGGCTTCCTCTGGAGGTCAGAGGAGCGAAGCCGGGCATGAAGAAGTGAAGACGTGGGAACGGTACCATGTTCACAGCCAACTTCCTCAGATCAGCGTTCAACTGACCGGGGAAACGAAGGCAGGTGGTGACTCCGGACATCGTGAGTGATACGAGATGGTTGAGGTCACCGTAGCTCGGATTAGGAACCTTCAAAGTCCTGAAGCAGATGTCGTAGAGAGCCTCATTGTCGATACAATAAGTCTCGTCGGTGTTCTCGACGAGCTGGTGGACTGAGAGCGTAGCGTTGTACGGCTCGACGACGGTGTCGGAAACCTTCGGACTCGGCATCACCGAATACGTATTCATGATCCTATCCGGATATTCCTCCCTGATCTTCGAAATGAGCAGAGTTCCCATACCGGACCCGGTGCCGCCACCCAAAGAGTGCGTCAGCTGGAATCCCTGCAGGCAATCGCAGTTCTCCGCCTCCTTCCTCACCACGTCCAAGACGGCGTCCACGAGCTCAGCGCCTTCCGTGTAATGTCCTTTCGCCCAATTGTTACCAGCTCCGGACTGACCGAAGACGAAGTTGTCCGGACGAAACAGCTTTCCGTAAGTGCCGGAACGCACCGCGTCCATCGTGCCAGGCTCCAAGTCCAAGAGGATGGCTCTCGGCACATACTTTCCTCCGCTGTGTTGCGAAGCAACTGCACAAAACAAAAACAAAAATTAGTGAAATAAATTTGAAAAATGGTTCTTAAAGCAAACCAAGAGATGGCGTTTCAAAACGTTACCAATATAAATAACAATAAATTAAAAAAAAAAAAGTTGCTAAAACCAACCAAGAGATGGCGTTTCAAGAAATGTACTAATTGGGTTTAAATCGAATATGCAATTAGTATATGATGCATTGCGGATACGTGACTCACGCTGGAAGCAAACGAAAACAAAAAACGTAAGAAACAATCGACAGCGGAACTGTTTTAAAAACAGTTATTAAATCTTTAATACAATTTTGACATTTAAAAAATTTAAATGAACTACGAATATTTGTTCAAATATATTAGCTTATATACGTATTGAATTGAACATAACGTAGAGTAAATGACATATGTCAAATGTTTGACATATTTAATGTCAAACAAAACAATTGTTGTGGTACGTAAAAAAAAGTGAGGAATATTGAAAAATATTGAAATTATTTGCATTTTTGTTTTCATTTTACTTAATGATATTCGTTCGAATATATATATATTTTTTTTTTAACGTCGCGGTAAATGATTAACGAACAGTTATGCAATTGCGTATCTAATTGATACTCAAGACTAAATCGAATCGCCGGTTTAATAACCGTAATACGTTCAATTAAAATTCTACGATAAATATTGAAATTAATAACACAAAATAATAAACGTCACAGGTTTGACACAAATGTCAAAATTTGACGTTGTTTCAAGAAATACAACTAAAGTCACCACGAAATGATTTATTTACCTAAATCTAAATTTAAATAAATGACAAGTGAAACAAACCAATAGATGGCGTTTCAAAACATTACCAATATAAATAACAATAAATTAAAAAAAAAAAAAAAATTAAAAGCTGCAATCTTTGTTGATTTAATCTTTAACTTTCAGTTTTTGCTATAAAAAATAATTGACATTTCAGTATCTGTCAAGATTTGACGTTTCACTTGTCATTTATTTAAATTTAGATTTAGGTTAATAATCATTTCGGGTGACTTATTGGTATTTCTTGAAACAACGTCAAATTTGACATTTGTGTCAAATTTGACGTTTATTATTTTGTGTTATTAATTTCAATATTTATCGAGAATGTGATGAAATTACGTAAAATCATTTTCGATTCGTAATTACTTGGATTTTAATTGAACGTATTACGGTTATTAAACCGGCGATTCGATTTAGTCTTGAGTATCAATTAGATACGCAATTCATAACTGTTCGTTAATCATTTACCGCGACGTTAAAAAAAAAATATATATATATTCGAAGAATATCATTAAGTAAAATGAAAACAAAAATGCAAATAATTTCAATTTTTTCAATGTCCTCACTTTTTTTTACGTACCACAACAATTGTTTTGTTTGACATTAATATGTCAAACATTTGACATATGTCATTTACTCTACGTTATGTTCAATTCAATACGTATATAAGCTAATATATTTGAACAAATATTCGTAGTTCATTTAAATTTTTTAAATGTCAAAATTGTATTAAAGATTTTTTTGACGTATTTAATAATGCCAACTGTTATAATTATAAATGTCAAATGTTTTTGACGTATATCGAAGTTGCGTGACAGGATGGCGATGTAGATGGCGCTTCTTGTTTTTTCTTTTTTTCGTGGAATTTGGTTTCTCTGCACGTGCATATATATGAAAAGTGAATTTGCGGCGAGGTGAGTTAATGAGTTAAAAAACTGGAATGTTGACATTTGTCGAAATAACTGATGCAATCAATTAAAAAATGAAAGAAAAAAAAACGAAATCCAATTAAGATCGCCGCAAAATGCCAATCGATTTCCAAAGATAATTCGAACCAATTTAGAAGTGCACTTGATGCAAAATTAAAGCAGACATATCTAGATGGTGTGTGTGTGAAAGAATGAGATGAATAAAGATGATACAAAGTGCTAGAAGAGAGAGAGAAGAGAGAGAGAAAAGGCAATGACCTTGCACCCGCTAATTATAAAGTCGAGCTGGAAAGTCGCCCATTCTCTTCGAATACATACATCAATATGGAACGGCGAGAATCGCACATATATCCAATACTACTACAACAATAATAATAATTTATGAGCATTTCAATTTCTTCTTTTATCTCTCTGCCCCCATGCATTTAATTAAAAGTTTCACATATGTGGGCTCGTGTCAAGAGATTAAGTTGCACTTAATTTATAGCGCCTTCTTCGTTCGTTCGTTGCTCCTCTTCATTTCCATCCATCCATCCGACCGATTATAATTAACTCACTTCTTCAATCTTCTGGTAATTCCACTCTTTGCCTCAGTTTTCACAACTAATTCTACTTTTTTTTGTTGTTTATTGCTCGAGAATCGCGTGATCGCGCGATTACGTAAAACAACCAATTATCGTTATCAACGTTCAACGCACTCTCCTACATTTCTTTCGCTCACCTTCATTCTTCATCCCAAGAACAATCTTCGCATTTCATATTTTCATCCTCGTGTTATTTAACTCAAGTTTTAATTGCACTTACGCAACTGCAATTCACTCGAGTGTTTAGTTAGCACTGCATGTCGATGAATCACGTTTCTTTTCTCCAGAGATGTCGCGATTAGATAGTTCAAATCATTAGCAAAGATGTGCAAACACCACTGTTTCAATTATCAGTTTACAATAATATTAGTTTATTTTTTAACATTCTATAGTTTTTCGATAGATGTCGCTATAGTTGTTTGACAAATCTTTGGTTAAAGTGAAAATTTTTTTGCATGATTAGCTTTTTGTCCTTTCGGTAGATGTCGCTAGTGTAGCTTTTTTGTTTTCATATTGTTTCACTTATAAAGGTGCATCAACACCATTTAAAAATAGCGATATTTCTCGTTTATACAAACTGTAAAATTCTCAACTCGACTAAAGTCATCAGTTATCTTCCATATTGTCTTGCGGTTCGGTTTATTAATAGCGACGACGAAGAAGTAACGTCGTGTTGCCTCCTCGACGATTTATTTATACGCGTGTTCCGGAAATAACCTCCAGACGATGTCGCCTCTTCGTCGGAGAGGAATCGTTAATGGAAATAGAAGACGCCATCATTGTTTTGCAGCTATTTCCGGTTGCAGATAACCTCTATTTTTGGACGCAGACGAAAGATGAAAAACAAAATAAATAATAAATAAAATAAACAAGACGCACCTTAATTAAGCCCTATTTTTGGAAGCCTTAATTGAAAACGCGCACACGTTTTCCGGTAAAACGAATATAGATCGTGGACAGATTAATATAGGATTGCATACGATTCCAAGGTCAATTAACGCCATCTGTTATGAAATTCATTAAGCCGTTATATTTATTTTAAAAAAAACGTAATCGATAACGCACACTTCCAATGAACACGCCATCTATTGTTAATTTAATTATTAATTTATATTATTTTTTTTTGCAGTTTTGGGAAGTCATCTCCGAGGAGCACGGAATCGACCCCAGCGGCATCTACCTGGGCCAAAGCGATCTCCAATTGGAAAGGATCAATGTCTACTACAACGAAGCGACCGGTAACTATTATTAAAAAATTGTAATTTAAAGAAGGAATGTTGAGAAGAAATCTTTCCCCATTACATTTTTTTTTTCTTGTATCAATTATTTCCTTGTCTGCTGCAACTCGACGATGGTGAGTGAACGAAGAACAATCGCCGGGAGCCAATGATTAGAACGGGAAATCACGATTTGATGCACACATTTTTTTTGTTCAATTCAATCTCCACGCTCGGTTACCATCATGTACCAAACAATTGTGGATAATGATGGAAATCAAGAAGGTGCGGAGCAACCAACAAAACAAAAATATAATCGAACGGTTTATGTAACAGAACATTTTAATTGTCGCCGGTTTATTTTTTTATTTTTTTTTTTTTAATTTTTCGGCGCTCGAAACGGAAGCGATTGGTATTCGAGCGAAGCCGCTTCCGCTGTCGATTGTTTCTTACGTTTTTTGTTTTCGTTTGCGTGAGTCACGTATCCGTAATGCATCATTTACTAATTGCATATTCGATTTAAACCCAATTAGTACATTTCTTGAAACGCCATCTCTTGGTTGGTTTTAGCAAC
>NW_017095496.1:0-41157 GCF_001412225.1 Nicrophorus vespilloides
ATCGAAACGTTTTCATGGATTGCTTCTTCCGACTCTCTTCTCATCTAAAAATCGTCAATAATGAGCAGAACGAAACGTAGCAAAATTGATGAAACAAGTCGGTTGGTTTCAAAGGAAATTAAACAAAAAATTAGGTCAATAAACTTAGCTGTAACAAACAAAATTTAGACAAAAAAAATATATTTTTTTATAGTTTTAATTCTAATTAATTGTTTATATTATAACTAAAAATATGTATAAAATAATACAAAAAGATATTCTTTTTATTTCAGCTCGTCTTCTTGCAAAGCAATTCGTCCTTCCGTTCTTTTAGGATTCAAATTCAATGTAGCTACATTATTACCAATATTCTTCGGTATTATAGCTTTGCTTGCCAAAAAGGCTGTGTTCTTCAGTAAAATAGCTTTGATAATTAGCTCCGCTTTCGGATTGGGAACCCTTATGTTAGGACATTACCATAATACACCATCACCAGGATTTGGTTATCAAACACCGCATTCACCGGGAATTTACAATCCTCATCTTTACAGGTAATTTTTTATGTTTTATTATTTTTTAGTTATACTTGAAATTAAAAAAAATAAATAAATATTGATGAATTTCTAAGTGCGCCATCTATCGCCCATTTATGTTACTGAAATTTCTTTTGTATGTTACTATATTAATTGAATTATTTAAATATAAAAAATGTTCGATTAATGCAATTTTTTAATAGAATCAATGTCAAAGGTTAATAAAGGATAAATTATTTAATACGCCATCTATCGGTAAAATTGGATGTTGAAATTTTTACTATTTTTTTAACATAATTATATAAGTAAATCATTTTTTTGTTAAATATAAAATTGTTGAATCAAAGTTTCACTTAAGTGTAAATTTAATGTTCAAGGACAATTGAAAAAAAAAACATAATATACTGTATTTTTTTGTATAATATATATTAATATAAATTTTATGATTAATATTCACTAATTTGTTATTAAAATACAATTTATGTATGACTAAAAGTAGAAATTAATTAATAATTAATGAAATATTTAATACGCCATCTATCGGTCAATTTTGAAATTGAAATTTTAAATGTTAGTTTTCATCGTAAATATATAAATAAATCATTTTTTCAGTATAAACTTACTCAATCAAAGCTTCTCTTCAGTCTACAATTAATATAAAGGATGTTTAAGAACAATTGGTATTACCAATTATTTGGGTTAATATAAAGATTAATACTTATTAACTTGTTATTAAAATATAATTTACTTATAATTAAAATCACCAATTAATCAATTATCGATGAATTATAATCTGCGCCATCTATCGGTAAATTTTGAAATTAAAATTTTAAATGTTAGTTTTCAACGTAATTATATATATAAACAATTTTTCAGTACAAAACTACTAGATTTAAGCTATACTTTACAAAATCAATATAAAGGATCAAATAAAAGATGTTTAAGGATAATGGGAAAACTGGATTTCACATTTATTTTTCTCTTTGTTTCTTTAGATTCCCAGATGAATCCTCCTATCATGACAGCAGTTACAGGAGCGCTGAGAACCAACCTGAGGATCAATTGAGGATGTACGAGGGTGAATTGCAACAAGCGTACTCGAGGGAGGATAACAAGAAGGGAAGGAATTTCGCTTGGAGCGAATCGGACAAATCGACGAAAAGCTAATCGACTCGAAACAAAAAACCAAAAGAAAACAAATCAAAGAAATGCACAACCAAAGAAACGAAAGGAAATATTTGAAGAAGCAAAAAATACACGTGCAGAAACGAAAGTTTTCTATCTTTTAATTATTTATTTAAGTGTAATAATGTTATTCAATATTGATAGATTCTAGGAGAAATTATATACATTTTTTTTTGTTTCTCGATCGATTTATTATGCATGCATTAAATATGTGAGGAGAATTCGCGATTAATGAGGATATTAGTCCAGATTGTAACAGGTGTTCAAGTTTTTTTTTCTATTTCAACGTTTTTTTTAATGATTCTCCACTTTCCTTGCATAACTTTTTTTTTATAAAAAAAAATCCATCGGTATTTCCATCATTTTGATAACCTCTTTGATAATTCAAAACCGTTATTCAATTTCTTTTAATTGGAATACAAAATCTTCAATAATCCACGAATTTTGCTCCAAAATTAATTTAAAAAAAATAATCCGTTTTTAATTAGTAAATAAAAAAAACTAGTTTAAGTTTAGATTTAAGAAAACCAAAGATTGTTTTGTACATTTTTACCAAATATATTTTATTATTGAAAAAAAAAATATTTTTTACTGTTTTATCCTTTTCATAAATTTCAGCATTAAATTAAAATTTTTATTAAATATCTTTTAATAAATCATATGTTGTCTCTATTTTCTCTATGATTTCAATTGATATTAGTATTTCAATGGAATTCTGGAAGAACTGTAAATTTTATAACAAAAATGTTGTTACAAATATGGAACGTAGTTGTATTTGTTATACATTCTTCACGAGTTACAAAAACTCTTCGTTTTCTATTTGTAGAATAAATTATCTTAAGATTTATGCTATAATCTGTGTTATTTAATGCCGACAGGAAGAGAAATTTCTCCACTCTTATTAGAACTATTATATTATTTATTATTCATGCATTGCTTACTACAAAATTTACAAATATTAATCTTGTTGATTAGTTGATTTGTCACATAGTTATATAAAATTATAAGCATTTGTTTTGCTAAATAAAATATATAACTTTTAGTTTTTTCATTAAATAATTACGATAAAATTATTCAAATATGAGAAAACAACTGTTAAAAATGTATACAAATAAAATAAAGAAACATCTCTTTAATATTCTTAGTGCTTTATGAAGAAATACTAAAGAAATTAAAGTGAATTTAGTAGACAGATTTCAGATGGATTGAAATACATTGACCTATTGACCAAAAAAATACCATCTGTTGCATGTAATTTTTATAATGATTATTATTTTCAATTTTAGAATAATGTAGCAATAATAATGGATAAAAATTGGAATAATTTTCTAACAATAAAAAACAATATTTTAACTCAAATTATTCTATAAAATTACAAAGAATTAGTTACATTAGTACTTATTAATAATTGTTATACATTTTTTTCATTTCAACACTTTTCAATTATTTTCTTTAAATATTTATAAATTTCTGAAAATTTTATTGCAATTTTTAGAAATTTGTAAATAATTTGAAAAATTACTTATTTGTTCATAATTTCAGAATAATTAAAGTAAATTGGATAAAAAAACTGGGCTTATTTATTGATAATAAGAAAAAAAAGTGACTAAAATTCTTGTACAAAAATTAAAATTAATTATGAAATATTTCTTACAATTTATTAATAATAACAAAAAATACTTTTTTTCTTGATCAATTATCATTCAAAAAACAATAAATTTGAACATTTTAAAGAAAATTATAATATTTTTGTAATTTTCTGAAGATTTCATTTGATATTTATAAATATTTTACTTTATTCATTGAATTTGAAATTTTTAGAAATTTGTAAAGAATTTAAAAAATTACTTATTTTTTCATAATTTCAGAATAATTAAAGGATATTGGATAAAAAAACTGGGTTTATTTATTGAGAATAAAAAAAATCGACTAAAATTTTTCTACAAAAATTACAATTAATTATGAAATATTTCTTACAATTTATTGATAATAACAAAAAAAAAACTTTTTTTCTTGATCAATTATTATTCAAAATAACAATGAATTTGAACATTTTAAAGAAAATTATGATATATTTGTAATTTTTTGAGGATTTCATTTGATATTTATAAATATTTTACTTTATGCATTTAATTTGAAATATTTATAAATATCTGAAGATTTCACTTTCAATTTTTAGAAGTTTCAAGATAATTCATGAATTTATTAATAATAGAAATACTGAAATTTTAGTTATTTGTAATTTAGTACTTTTTTGAAGAATTTCGTTAAAATCTGTGTAGGAATCTATCTGTGTAAAATTCTTTAACAGTACTTGAATTCACGGTTTTGAGTGTTGAGATGAGAATCTCACATTTCTCGCATTCCTTACAAGATTGTTGGTATTCAAATGAATCATATGCATCGGAATTTTATTTCGGGTTGCTCTTATGTGTATCACGTAATAATAATACAAGCGAGTTGAGAGGTGCGCGGTATCATCATCATCATCTCTCCTCTGTAGAAAGTTGAAAGAAGAAAGAAAGAAAGAAAACTGTGCTGCAGACAGCTCGAGGCCGAAGAATTCAGGTCGCATCTGTTGACTCCTCGATATCGTCTCAATGTTAATGCCACGGACTCTTCCAATAACCGAAAGAGTATTATATATGGTCACCTGTGCGTTGTGCACCAACCAACACAACACGCCTTTGCAGGTACTCGTCCCACGAGAGTAAGAAACTTTTCATTTCTACCGTAACGTTACGAATCGAAGCCAAAAGCAAATATTTGTGTATATGGACACACCTACCTCTAACCTAACCCGAATTTCGCGTTTAACTGTAAAAAGAGATATGAAAAGTAATAATTTTTAATGTATAATACACGTGAAGGCATGTGAATAGATTACGTTTTTCCTTCGAGGATTTTCGTGGATTTCTGCTTAAAATAATTGCGTTTACCGCAAAACCGTGCATTACTCCACTCATCAGGCCGTGCCATAACCAATGCCATACCATTAAGTACGTACTTCACGTTCATGTAATTAGCTCGTTCTCGTAATTATTCCTTTTTGCGAATGTTATAATTTCGAGGATTGCTGAAAAGGATGAGTTCACGATGGATGCGTCGCTTCGAAGTATAATCTTTTGTTATTTAATTGCAGACAATTGGGCGTTGGCGATTATATCCGCCTTCGTTTTATGCACCGTAGAACGCGTCGTCGTTACCGTTCGAAATGCATCTTCTCCCATCGACTTTCCATCGCCTCGAGGGGAAAAACCCAATCCATTACGGATATACAACCTGATTTTCCACCTGCACACCTTTAAAACTGCTCAACGACGTATTCCAAACGCAGAAGGAATATCAAATACTACGACTTTTGTATACTTTCAATTGATGCGAAACTCAAGAAAATTCCAAGAGAAAACTTAAGCTTGGAAATAATTTCAATAATTCACTTGTATTATTGAATTTAATAATAATGTTTACCTACCAAAAAACTTTTCATTACTTTTGTATATATAAACTACATCAAAAAAATATGACCATAAATATTCAATATTTTACTTCAATTATCGTTAATTCCTTCAAATTATTAGTAAAGTAAAATAAAGAAAATGTTGAAAATGTTGGCCTTTTATTGATTTTAATAATGCATTTTACTTATAAAAAACCTTGTTCTTAACTTCACCTTTCACTAACTAACAAAATTTTGTAGTCCGCACTATAAGAACATTAAATAAAAACTAATATAAAGGATTTATATGCATCAAAGGAATATGATCATTATTTTAAATTATAACGTTTCTTTTATGACAATTTGTAGTTTGTAATTTGTATAGAAAACAACTTTAATTGATGCTAATCTTTATTTTTCAGAATTAATTCATAAAGAAATAGTTTCAATTCATTAGTTTACTTACATTATAGACAATTTATTTGAAAGTGTTAGTAAATAAAGCAACAAGAGTTTATTGGATTTTTTATTGATTTTAATAATAAACTTCATTAACAAAAAAAATATTCTTAACTTCACCTTTTATTAAGTAATAAAAGTTTTTAGTCCACACTTTATAAACATTAATTAAAAACTAATATAAACTACATCAAAAAAATATGATCATCAATCTAAATAATAACGCTTTTTTTATGACAAATTGTAATAGACATGATTTTTCATAAAATTTAAAACAAACTAAAATATTCAATTTTATACTTCAATTATCGATAATTTCTTAAAAGTAAAACAACAAAAATGTATTGAAAATTTTGGTACTTTATTGATTTTAATAATAAAATTTCCTTACAAAAACATAGTTCTTAACTTCATCTTTCATTACGCAACAAAAGTTTGTTGTCCGTACTATAAGAATATTATATAAAAACTAATATAAACTATATCAAACATTTGTTCTGTATAGAAATTTTATTCAACAAATAAAAATACACATGCTTTAAGTTCTAAAAATCGATATAAGTGAAGTGAATACATAATTTTTAAATGAATTTTACATTGATTAACCGAGTGGCGGATATATACGCCCAATTTCTTTTATAATCGAATTTGATCTTAGAAAGTCATCGCTAGTGTTTATGTATATTAAAAATAATCATACAAATTCATATTAATTTCGTATT
This sequence comes from Nicrophorus vespilloides, assembly GCF_001412225.1. Taxonomy (NCBI): domain Eukaryota; kingdom Metazoa; phylum Arthropoda; class Insecta; order Coleoptera; family Silphidae; genus Nicrophorus; species Nicrophorus vespilloides. Next base: position 6,318 of record NW_017095496.1, read on the forward strand.
AAAAACAAAATTTTCCAGTAGACTTTTCCAGTAATTTAATGACTGGAAAAAAAATCACTGCATTATTTTACCCAATTTAAGGCAGAAAAAGAAAAAAAAATAACTGAACAATATTTTTTTCGCTGAGCTAAATTTAGAATATGATCATCAAACTAAATAATAACACTTCTTTTATGACAATTTATAATTTTGTTTTAAATAAGTTTATAAATATATTTTTTATAATGAATTGAATCTCAATGTTCTTGACTGCATTTTTAAGTTTCTTAATGTGTTTATGTAATGAAGACTTACAAAAATTCAATTGAAATAAATCAACATAAAAAAATAAGAAAATAATGACTCTTCTTTTTTAACAATTTGTATTTGAAATTTTCCTTTCTACCATAAATTTATAAATTTATTTTAAAAAATTGTATTGAATCATAATTTATTTATCTACACTTTTATAATAATTAATATTTTATTGTATAATGAAAAATTATAAAAAATCTTATATATTTAAGTTTTTATTTTTCGAAAAATAATAAATCTTAATTTTCTTACATAATTTTTGTTGTTTTATGATTGGATGATTTTCATGAAAAGAAACATATAAAAAAACATTTCAAAATTGTTCATACTATAATAATAATAACACTGAAAATAGTTATGAAAATTGTTGATATACAATTGAATTTTAAATAACTTAAAAACTTTATAAACAAATTGTTGAAATCACGATTTTACATGATCAAAATACATTTTTTTATTGGAATATTTTGGATAGAATATGTTTGATTTTGTTACATGAAATGGATAATTTTCATAAAAGTTTCTGGTAACAAAAGTTCATAATTATTCATGTAATAATAATGTTACTGTATCAAAAATTGTTTGTTTTTTTATAGGAAAATTTTTGAATTTTATATTTGTCATGAAAAGCAAACAAACGTTTTGTTTACAATTTTGTACAAAGATTATCGCAGCCACGACCGAAACGAGAACACCAAAAGATTACCATCACGTAATAATGAACTAATCTACTTTTAATACTTAACTTCTTCAAGTACAAGTACACAAAATTCATTCATATTTTTACTTTTAAAATTTCGATTTAACATGTGAAAATTGTTATCAACAAATATAATTTTAACGTACTTAAGTTCAAAAAAAAAGTTAAGTTGTTAGTAAATATTTCCATCATTTCTTCATTTAATTTTACATTTTATAATATAAAAAATCTTAGTCATTAAGAAAATTATTAAAAAAAAGAGAATTCAAGTTGTAATGAACACTTTTCTTCATATTTGCTTGATTTCAATAGTATTTTCTGAGTATAATTTAGACAAACTGTTATAATTATGTACTTTTTTTATACTATGTGAACAAATTGTCCCAAAAAAATCATTAAGTCCGCTCACAAAAAAAAGGTGTAATTAGAAGAAACGCTCATTACCATGTCAAAAAAAATGTAAGAAACAAGAACGATTCTTCAACTTCCGTAGTAGACCCTAGTCATCTCCTGTGTGAATTCGTGTGTGCGATTCCTTCCTTCTGCTTAGAACCCGACACGCTCCAGAGTATCCGACTACCATATAAATCGCAAGCGTTTGCGACATCCTCAAGCAATTCCTCCAAGTCCATCAAGTGAAGATGTCGTCCTTTGTGCACCTCCTCATAACCATGTCCACCGTGTGTTTCCTGCAAGCCGCAGCGACGGATCTCAGCATGCTCAAAAGGATCAGAGGATGTTTGACTCACGATGGTCCTGTTGTCTGTCTCAAAGAAAGAGCGTTGGATGTTTTGAATGAAACCATCATGAGTGATAAACCTATGAGTTTGTATGGAATCGTCGATGTTGTCAAAGATCCTGGTTACAAAGCGTCTGTGGATGTCGAGGATTTACCTAGAGATTTGGCTTCGAGGAATCTTAAATTGAACGAGATGATCTATGATAAAGTCGAAGAGTTTTTTGCTTCAAGATCTCTCAGTCTCAACCTAGGCAACATCATTGAAGGTAATATAGTTCTTTCTTATTGAAATTTAGATTTTTTCATATAAACAATTGATGAAAAATACAAATTTTTTATTTAATTCGGAAATTAAAAATTTCTGAAAAAATTAAATTTTGAAATTAGTAAATTCATAAATTTTCAAATACTCAAATGATTTAGTTGGAAAATTGCAATTGAGAATTGATTGAATCATAAACTAAATAATGAATTCACAAAATTCTGAAAAAAACTTACAATATTCTGAATGAACTAAATTTTGACCTTATTAAATTCTGAAATGAATAAATTTTGTTCTGAATGTTGAAAGAACTAACTAAATTTGTTTTATGAATCTTAATATAAAGATAATACTGAATTCACAAAATTCAGAAAAATTTTGACCTTACAACATTATGAAAAAAGAACTAAATTTTGAAGTTACAAAATTCTGAAATCATGAAATACTGAAATTACATTTGTTTTATTGAAATGAATTATGATATTACTAAATTGTAAAGTAAATATATACTGAAATTACAAATTTCTGAAAAAAATTAATTATGAAATTAGTAAATTCATGAATTTTTATAAATACTGAAATGATTTAGTTGGAAAATTACAATTGAAAAATAATTGTATCATAAAATAAATAAAATACTGAATTTACAAAATTCTGAAAAAGAAAACTAAATTTTGTTCCGAATGTTGAAAGAACTGAAGTTTGAACTTATTAAATTCTGAAATCATTAGATACTGAAATTACATTTGTTTTATTTTTAAATACTGAAATGATTTAGTTGGAAAATTAACAAATTACTGAATCTTAATATAAAGATAATATTGAATTCACATTATTCTGAAAAATTGAACTAAATTTATTAAATTCTGAAATCATTAAATACTGAAATTACATTTGTTTTATTTTTCAATACTGAAATGATTTAGTTGGAAAATTGAGAAATTACTGAATCTTAATATAAAGATAATATTGAATTCACAAAATTCTGAAAAATGAACTAAATTTATTAAATGCTGAAATCATTAAATACTGAAATTACATTTGTTTTATTGAAATGAATTATACTGAAATTACAAATTTCTGAAAAAAATAAATTATGAAATTAGTAAATTCTGAAATGATTTAATTGGAAAATTTCAATTAAAAAATTATTGAATCATAAACTAAATATAATACTGAATTTACAAATTTCTGAAAAAAATAAATTATGAAATTAGTAAATTCATAAATTTTTATAAATACTGAAATTATATTTGTTTTATTTTTCAATACTGAAATGATTTAGTTGAAAAATTGAGATATTGTTGAATCTTAATATAAAGATAATATTGAATTCACAAAATTCAGAAAAAAAAATAAATTTTGAACTTACTAAATTCTCAAATCATTAAATACTGAAATTTATAAAAAAAACTACTAAGTGACGTAATCATTACGGATTTGACAGTTGAATGACAGAGAACGTCATCGTTGTGCCCATATAGGTTAAACGACCGAGACGAAAATCGTTGCGTTTTCGAAGCAATTGGAGCAAAACAAGAAAGATAAATAGTCAACCAATTTATTTATTTCTTGCAATCATCTCGTTCTAAAAGAAATAAATAATAACATACGAATCAAACCATAATTGAAATTTCCATCATTATATAACAGTAATCGCATTTCAATTACATTTAATACTTTGATTAAATTCAAGGATTGAAGTAGAACACTCTCACAAACTATTAAAGAAATTGAGAATAATGAAGAAACAATGCATCTATTCCGTAAGTTTGAAGGAAATGGGGAACGGAAGAGATTTGATTTCACCGTTCGACCCGAATTTTCGTACTGTTGTTGTTGTTGTTTTCAACATTTTCCTGTGCAGAATTGTATTGTGGAATGCGGCTGCGTTAGATGAAAGGCTTTTACTAGTTTGTGCTGAACGTGGTGGCTCGGTGACCTTAATGTGGATGCAACTCAATGGATCCAAAGGTCAGAGATCATACTGTGGAGGAACAGGAAGGCCTAGATTGTATTCGTAAGAAGCAGCATCCTTTCCTCTGTTGGATAATTGACTGCTTTCTCATATAATCCATGATAATTTTATTATCTAAAATATTATAAAATCTGTTTTATTCGATTGAATCATCAATAATTAATTATCTAACTTATTTACATATTTTTTTTTCAGTTTCATTAATATTCACATAAATTTATAAAATTTTACATCAATTAATCTCTACATTTTTTTATTAGACTTTTGTTTTCAATTTACGAATTTTCGACTTACGCAATAATAACAGAAATGTCATAAACATAAATTTATTTTGTTTTACTTCCAAATAAGCTGTACTTTTTTTAAATAAGAATTTATGCATTTTAGTAAATGTTCATAAAAAATTAGTTTTCAATTTACGAATTCTCGTTTTACGAAATAATACTGAAAATGCTATAAATTCTATTTTAAATCCAAATAAAATCTACTTTTGTTATAAGAATTTATGTATTTCAGTAGAAGTTCAATGTTTATAAAAAAAAAGATAGTTGAATTTTCGATTTACGAATAATTAATAGAAATGTCAAAATAATTACAAACAAATTTGTAATAGTTTAAAATATTGATAAAAATGCTATATAAAATATTGAATTTAATAAAGTTATCGAGTTACGAATTTTCAATTTACGAAATCTATTCAAAACTGAGTAAAAAAACTACTATATCAAAAGTACAACTATTCGAAAGCAGTTAACTATATAATTGTTTAATTATATGATTGAACGATCATGTTAAATTGAGTATGCTGTCATTTTTTTTCCTTTGTTAACTGTATTCCATTCCTAACGACCGTTTTCCTTCGGCGAATCTCCGTTTCACAATTGATTCCACGATGCAACCGGCAGTAAAAGCGTAATTTGTGGAACCATAAAAATCACCATAAAAATTTCACATTAAAAAGACGTTTTTAATCGTTGCGCATCGCATCTGCTTTATGCTAAATCGATGCAAATCTTCGCAGTCTCATCTTAGTTTTTATATATACAATCTTGTTAATGAAGAAATATTATGCAATAAAAAAAATTAATTAATGTTTTGATTGATTCATGAGAATCATAAATATTGCTACATTTTTTGGTTATAATTTAGATATTTTTTTAGTTACGTGAGAGAGATGTCACGTAAGATGATGTAAATTAAAGATTTTAAAGTATTGGAATCAATAGATCTTTTGAAGCTGTGGTTGTTATGAAGATTGCGTACTTTTGACGCGAAACGTCATGTACATGTCAACTGTCATGTCAAAGTGCTACAAAAAAAATGAATAAGATCATATTTGACAAGAAACGTCAAAAACTTGTCAACTGTCATTCAAAATGTCACGTTAATGAATTATGTAATTTGTTTTGTTGTGGTGTGTTTTAGGTCGTGGCAAGAAGGATAAGAAAGGTGGAATGTTGATGATGGGAGGATTGGCGATGGCTGGAATGATGGCTCAGATGTTCATGGGGAAGATAGCTTTCATGGCGGGAGCGGCGTTGCTTGTAGCCAAGTTGGCACTTCTTCTTTCGACGATAATCGGCTTCAAGAAGCTGTCTGGTGGCAGCGGAGGCGGAGGTGAGTCCTCGCACGTGGTTTACGCAACCAGCGGCGGTGACTCCGGATATGGGCATAGCCACGGAGGCGGTGGCGGAGGCGGCGGCGGTGGTTGGCACAGGAGCCTCGCCGGCGACGAGACCCACAACGATCCCTACAGAGCGCACAATCCAACCGAAAACTTCACATTCTAAAATCCCAATCCATCAAAATCCCTTTCCAAATCTTCAAATATCCACTTCAAAAACCTTCAAATTTTCAGTCAAGAACTTTAGAATCAAGTCGAAAGTAATCAAATAGTTTTAGATTACTTCAACCTTCCTACCTGTAAAAGTATTTATATAATACATATAGTATTGAAACACCTAAGGAGTATTCACTGAAGTAAAGCACAAAGAAACAGCTTCAAAATAGTTCAAATTAAGTCAACATTTTTATTAACAATACCAAAATTACCTTTAGTATTCATTTAGATTTCAAATGACTTCAAGGACTTAATTCTTCTGAAGGCTGAAGAAAATTTCTTGAAGTAGATTATACTTAAATCCAAATTTATATTTTGTTTGAAAAACATAATGTAAATCCAGTCAACATTTTTCATATCAAATTAATTGCAACTAAATCATCGTAAATTCTTTCTTTGTAGAAAAACTAAGATACCTAACTTATCCTATAAACAACTACCCAAGTTTGAACTTATGAAAATCCAGTCAACATTGTTTATAACAAGTTAAATTTCACTCAAACTATCCTGAAAGTAAACCGAAACTCCAAAACCCATTCTTGTTCGTAGCAATTCCTAAGAAAGCCGAAGCTCTGAGATAAATCCTCAAAAAACAAAAACCCCAAAAACAAAACACTGTTGAAAGCCATGCCCTCTTCGATCGGTAAATGTCCAATGTTTTATGCTTTTGTTTTTACTTATTTTTTGTTTTGTTTTCTCTGTCTCTTCTCTGCTTGCTCGGTAGGTGGCGGTCCATTTATCGGTCTAGGTGTGTTCATGGTGGCAGTGATCCAAGCCTTCATTAGCGTCACGGCATTGGTCAAAACCGTCCTTCTGCTACTCACTAAGAAAGCCATCCTCGTCGGTGGCCTCTACGGCTTCGGGAAACTAACGAAAACAATGAAAAAAAAGAAACGAAAACCGAAACACGCATGATCTAACTGTAGTTCAATACAAAAAGCTTTTGGTCTCTTTAGGTGCTACTTAAAGGAAAGGTACTAGATACTAAAACCTCTTCACAAATAGAGCCTAAATTTGCACTAAACTTATACTTTTTTTTTTACTTTTTAATCTCATACTTGGTTTCTGTTCTTGTTGCAGGCTCTTCGGGCTGGATGTCTTCCAATTAACTAAAACCAACAAGTTAAAAACAATCTAAAGTGTTTAAATTAATTTATTTACTCAAGCGCAAATTCTTCGATTTATTTGAATACCGCATTTCTTTCTTTTTTTTTTATAAATATTGATTCAATTTTTCGTACAAATTTTTTTTTTGGTGAAAATAGAGAACACACCCATACCAAACAAAGGCAGATCTCTTGAAACCTCCACGAAAATCATAAACAAATAGATTTTTTTTCTAAGTACAAGTTTCAAAATTCTTCAATTTTCAACAAAATTTATCATATCAAATGTTTAATTAATTACAATAAAATATAAGTTCGTAAATTAAGTAATAACAACAAAATTTTGGTATGATCATTCCTATATTTCACAATTAATAAATTACGTGTAAAGAACTGAAGATCTATGACATGTTTGGATATTTAAATTAATTAAGTTAAGTGAAAATCATTAATATTTATGAAGGAAATCGATTCGGTTTTTTTATTTTTGAAGAATTTGCGTTAAACTATTTATTCCTACATTATAATTAACTTACGTAATTTATTATTTATTGCTTAGAATTAATTTAATGTGTGTTAACAAAGAATTCCGTTGATTTGTACTACATTTTAATGTGTTGGTAATTTGTAATTTTCAGCTCAAAATTTGCACAAAAAAATGCTCTGAAATTGTAACAAAACATGAAAGAATTCTTATAATTATGAAATTTGATTTTAACGTGTAATAATTTATTGATAAAAACATGATTAATGTAAAATTATATAATAAGTATTTATTTATTACTTAATTATAGGTTTTTTTTTGTAACTTAATTATTATTTTAATAAATTTCGAATTACATATATAAATTATATTTTTTTTTTAATGATAAAACCTACAAATTTACTTCTATTTTTTTAAACTAAAAAAAAATCGTTTTTATTGACGAAAATTTGAGTTTTTTTTTTGTTTAAATTGAATACTTATTTAACAGAATAATAATTAAGGAAATTAACTTTTATATATAGAAAGGTTTTTATTTTTTTACCATTAATTTGTAAATTGTAAAAATTAAATATTTACAAAATTGATATATTTTTCTAATTGCGTTTAGTTAAGGAATACAAAAAGAAAAGATACAAGAATTTGTATGTAGATTTGAAGAGAGTTTGTATAACTGTATAAAATGTTGTTTACTTGGAGAAGATTCCAAATGCGTTCTGTAAATGATCGTTTTTGAAGAAGAAAATTTAAGTGATTTGCCGTAAGTGTGAGTGCGTGTAATGGCTTTGGGCTGTTTAGTAGAAATTGAGAATGGACGTAGCCTCTACGTGTGTGTTTCTTTGAGTGTATTTGTATGTATACGTATTTATACATGTGTGTGAGCGTGTGTGTGGTCGGAGGCCTCGACGAAAATAGGCCACAAATGTACTATATCCGAGTGAAAGTTTTTTTTCTTCTTCGTTCATATATAAATATATAAAAAAAAACCTGTGAGAAATTTGCGACCTAGTCACCACAAACATCTCCACGTTTCGACTCTCTTTGAGTTTTTCCTCTTTTCTACGTACACTCTCCACGCCAATTCCATTTTGAGCTGCAACATTTGTATTAGATGGCTTTCTTCTGAAAAAAAATATATATAAATTTCATTACATTTTTACAATTTTATTTCAAGTGAAATCTTATTAATGATAAAAAATTAGTTTGTTCTGAACGTTTATTATAAAAAATCAATGCTTTATAAATATTTTCTTCATAAAATTTTTAATAAGTTTTTTTTTCGACGGATAAAATTATATAATAAATAAATTGTTAGAGAACTTGTAAATATTTGAGGTAATAAATTCTCATTAAAATTTCTTTCATGGAAATTATAAATTGTTGTGCAAATCTGCAACTAACAGAAAATTATGTTTTTACTTGACAAAAAATTGAATTGAATTGAAACTATGATAAATTATTTATATTTTTGAAGAATTACTTTATTTTTTTAAAAAATTGTATTTTTTATACTTATTTTTAACAAGAAACAAGAAAAAATGCAAATGTTATAAGCAAACAAAAAAATAATTTTATTCAGACTTATTAATTGTTTCTCATTAAAATTAACGTTTCCTACTTGGAAAATAATACATAAATTGCAACATTTGTATTTGATGGCTTTCTTCAGAAAAAAAAAATATTAATTTTATTACATTTTTACAATTTTATTTCAGGTGAAATCTTATTAATGATAAAAAATAAGTTTGTTCTGAATGTTTATTACAAAAATTCAATGCTTTATAAACATTTTCTTCATAAAATTTTTAATAAGTTTTTTTTTGGACGGAAATATTTATATAATCAAAAAATTGTTAGAAATAAATTCTCATTAAAATTAAAATTTCTTTCATGGAAAATATATAAATTGTTGTACAAATCTGCAACTAACAAGTTTTTATTACACTAATATGTTTTATTACAAAATCATTATTTTTCTTTTAAAATTTCCAAAAAGAAAATATGTTTAATTGATAAAAAATTATTGATATTTCTTCGAAACTTTAATAATTTATTTTATAAAATTGTAATATTTTTACATTTGTTTAAACAAGAAACAAGAAAAAATACAAAAGTTATAAACAAAGAAAAAAGTATTTTATTCACAATTATTAATAAATTCTCAATAAAATATTCATTTCTTTCTTGAAAAATATATAAATTGTTGTACAAATCTGCAACTAACAAGTTTTTATTACAGTAATATGCATGGTTTCATTGGAAAATCTCTGTTTTTTCAAAATTTCCCAAAAGAAAAAATGTTTATACTTGAGAAAAAATTATTGATATTTCTTCGAAACTTTAATCATTTATTTTGAAGAAAACAGTAATTACTTGAAATTACTTAATTAATTAAAAAAATGTAATATTTATACATTTATTTAAATAAGAAACAAAAAAAAATAGAAAAGTTTTAAACAAACAAAAAAAAGTATTTTATTCACAATTAAAAATTAATTCTCATTAAAATTTTCATTCCTTCCTTGGAAAATATTACATAAATAGTTGTAAAAATCTACAATTAACAAGTTTTTATTATACTAATATGCATGATTTCATTGGAAACTGTTTTTTTTTATCAAAATTTTTAAAGAAAATAATGTTTTTACTTGACCAAAAATTATTGATATTTCTTCCAAACTATGATAATTTATTTATATTTTTAAAGATTTACTCAAAATTGCTTAATTATTTTAAAAAAATTATAATTTTTATACTTTTTTTTAACAAGAAAAAATGCGAATGATATAAACAAGCAAAACAAAGATTGAATAAGTGTGAATTAATTAACTCTCATTAAAATTAACGTTTCTTACATGGAAAACATTACATAAATTGTTGTAAAAATCTACAATTAACAAGTTTTTATTACACTAATATGCATGGTTTCATTAGAAAACCTTTGATTGTTTTCAAAATTTCCATAAAAAAAATAAGTTTTTACTTCACAAAAAAAATATTTTCAAACTTTAATAATTTAGTTATTTCTTTGTAAAAACAGTTATTACTATAGAAATACAGTGTTTTATATTAGCAATATCGTAGATTATTTAATTAAAAGTATAATTAAAAACCTATACAATTTTAACAAATATATTAAAATAACAACAGAAATTCATACAAATTATTATAAATGTATTTTATTCACAATTATAAAACTTAATTACAATAATATAAATAAATAAATATTTTCAATAAATAATCAACTTCCAACATTTCTTTCCTTCTTAGATAATCAATCTTTCCACTCTCGTCTTTTTGTCTCTCTCTTAGTTTAAAATTTAACATCTTTGGTCCGCATTTGACAAAACTTAAATTAACCTTAAATAAGTCTAATGTCCTAAAAAAATAACAAATACAAATTACATTGTGCAGAGAAAAACAACTAACTAATTATAACTTAGTCAAAAAATACAGAAAAAATCAATCAACTTTATTTATATTGAATTTTTACCTATTTTTATCCAATTTAAAAGAAAGTTATATAATTTTTATAAAAAAATAATGTAAATTTTCCTTTCTTTGTATATTTTGTGATGTTAACTGATTTACTAGAAAAGTTAAGAATTTGTATTTGATTACATTGATCTTAATTAGAATTTTGACATTAATGTTTACTTCAATCATTTAGAATTCAAGAAAATAACTTTAAATATTCTAATTTACATGTTTACTGAAAATTTGGTTTTCTGGTGATTTATTTGTATTTGTCTGTTAAGTTAATGAAATTTAACAATGCGATCTAATGGATTTTTTGTATGTGTTCAGAAAATTTGCGCAGCGATTTGCTCGAGGAAAAGCATGTGCTCGGCCGTCGTCGCAAAGGATCTGTGGTAATGCCCTTCAGATTCCTCGAGGGAACTGGAGTGAGTATGGCTGCTCGAGTACGTCGGATGCTTAACTATTTCAAAAGTGGTTTTCTCCTTACCTCCGCTCACAAGCTTCTTCAGACCCAAGATCGCCGCTATCGCCAGAGCCATCTTACCTGAAACACATCTATTAACGAACAATCAAATCAGCTGATGAATTTACCAATGATTAAGGCCGTTCCGGCCATTGCAGCTATAGTCTTATAAGCCATAGACATGATGGTACCTTTGATGGCAATAGCAGCCAAGAAAGGTCCAGTCAACTTATCCTTTTTCCGTCTCCTAGCCTCATCCGCGATCTTGGAAAAATCGAAGTTGATGGATCTCGAGAAGATGAAATCAGCTAATTTAAACAATAAATAAGTTATGTGTTTCAACAAGTTTTAGTTAAGATTAACCTGCGATGTTTAGGAGCACTTTGTTCAAATCCGGATGATGGAGTTTCCTCAAATTTCTGTTAGCTTCGAAGAAGAAACGCGCTGATCGATTGTTGGGTTGTTCCACTATGGTGACACCATCGAATAACTCTAGTTTCTTCATTTTCAAAGCTTTTTCAGCGATGATTATAGATCTGATCTTTAAACACTTCATGAGATCTGCGGTTTTGGAGCAATCCTCGTACAACTTTTTCACGATTTTCAAAGGTTCAGGGATGGCCCACGTCTTCACCACGATGACCACGAGGATTATGAGTATAACGTTAGATGTTCTCGCCATTGTATCCGTCTATGCAACTGATGCAAGCCCCGATTTGCGGCTCGCATTTATCCAAGATTCGCATTATTTTCAGAGCAAATCCGCACACGCAACTGTCCACTAATTAGTGGACAGCCTCGGCCAACATCAAGGATGTTTCGTTATGGTCAACGTGCCATATGGGTGATGTGTTATTAACACGCAAATTTCTCCATCCATCATCTCAATCCATTCAAACTATTTAGATTTTTAAGGATTATGATGATACAAATCCTTGTTGTGTTTTCAGGACGACTTCTCTTCTTGTTATTTGATGCGTATTGGTAGACGTGCATTAGGATTAGGTCGAATTGTGAGGAATCAGAGGCAAATCGGTCGTATGTATGCGCGGAAAGTTCACGGTGCAATAATTACGTTGAATAAATAATCGTTCGGCAATTTCCACGCTTCGTGTGGACTAATTGTTTGTACAATTTTGTTCTTTGCTTTGTTTCTATCATTGTAAAACGCATGGAAAATCCGTGCAAACGCACACAAAGTGGACATGAAGAGAAAATGGATTTTAAATATAGTGGAGCTACGTTTCCATTCGATTTTCTAATTTGTGCAAACTTGAAGCAGCTTCAATTTATCTTCCCGCTACTGCTAGATTATTAAATTAAATACATGAAAAGTACATATTTTAACAGTAAAATATCAATTTTATAATCATTTCATGCGATTATACTAGAAATATCTGTCAATTTGATAAAATTTCATAACAGAAAAACAACAATGTCTTCAGTTTATTGTGAATCACTCTACAACTGAGTGTACTAATTACTTAAATACCTTAAATTAAAGTTGAAAGTCTCAATGACTTTCCAATGAGCCTATTGACAGCTTAGTGCTATGATGCGTTCATCTGTTATGAGCTGTCAAAAGTGGCATTACTGAAAAGTAGCGTTTTGATTATTTTCAGCACAAGGAGGAGTTTTCAGATTCGTGATGTTTATTTTTTCATGATTTTTTTTTCTTGATTACTCGAAAGTGATTATCTTTTATATATTTTTATTATTGTCTAAGAAGGGCGAAACCCTTATTATGTAACAAAATTTGCACATTGTTCATTAGTTATCCGAAAAACGACGATTTTGGATGTCTTCAGTTTTTCATGAATTACTCAACAATTGCTGAAAATAGATACATCATCTTTACCCTATATTAAAGCTGAAAGTCTCACCAATGAGCCCACTGTGATCTTACTGATTTGATCTGTTCATCTGCTACGTGTTATCAAAAATTTCTTTGCTGAAACGTTTTCGTGAAATTCAGTATAACTTTGTATATCTTTATTTCTGTTATAATCCGTTTAATTTAAGCAATAAAATATAAATAATTCTTGGATTAAATTTGATAATCAACGAAGTTTAGATAATTTCGACTATTCCAAAGAATATTCAAATAGAAATCAAGATTTTAGCTCCACCATTCTTGGAATGTAAAACATTTTGAAAGTGAATTATATCTGTAACTATACGTATTAATAGCTATAAAATGAGAATTAATATATATTGAATATAAATGAAATGGTACAATAAAAATACCAGAACAGGTTCTTCTTGAGTGCGACGAGCGCGTGTGTGGTTTTAGAATAAAATATTCATGAAATCGAATGGCAGAAACGTAACGCGTTATAAATTTTAAAAAAAACGTATAAAACTATATTTATATAACTAAAAATTATGTATATTATCATTGAGGAAACAGAGCGAATTCGGTAATTACGGATATTTTTCAATAATCCGTGTGAAGAGCATATGAGAAGTACTTGACCCAAAAAAAACACCGTAGAAATCACCTCTATGCGCGAGTTTCCGAAGAGAAGAGATGAGGTTCAAACGGAGAGGAAACAAAGAAGTATTGGCACTTGTCGGATGGTGATGATGATAATTTACGGATGGATATCGGAATTTCGACGAGGAGAAAGTTTTGCACGGTTCGAGTCGAAAATATTCTTGACATTGTTCTGACTCAAATATGGGAATATATGTAAAAAAAAATAACATAATTCTATTCTGCTTTTCTATTGAAGCGCGCGAGACTTAATTTGCAATTAAAAACCGTATGATTAAGACGTTGTTATTGGAATTATGACATATGTTTGGTGTTTGCTAATTGTGTTTATTCAATTGCAGAGAGATTTTATGACTAGTAGCACAATTGTTTGTATTTATTTAAATTTGTTTATGAATTGAAGAAATTTTAATTGTTGGGTTTAATTACGCTTTAATAATATAATTATGTAAATAAGCAAAATAATCATAGTTTTCTTGGAATTCCAATAAAAATTGTAAAAATAATTGAGAACAAGTTTATCTCTTTAATTACTTCGAATTTCACAATTAAAAATTACAAAAAATCAAAATATCAACAAAAAAACCGTAAACATTGTTAAAATTTATTGTATTATGAACAATTGTAAAATCTACATAATAATAGTTATTCAATTACGTGTTTTTTAAGAAATGATAAAATTATACAAACAAATCTTGAATATCAAAAAAAATACTGTAAAAATATATGAAAAATTGTTAAAATGTGCCAACATTTTTCTAATTATTTATATTTATTATTATTGTATCTCTTTAATTACTTAGCATTTTACAACGTTTTACATTACAAATAGTTACGAAATTAGGAGCTTTTTTTATATGAAATGATAAAAAATTACAAACAAATCTTAAATATCAAAAAAAACTACAAAATATATTAAAAATTGTTTGTTTGAATCATGAAACAACTGTAAAAGTAGTCGTAAAATAATAAAAATTCATTCTAACATATATAATTCAAACTGCAATATTCAGAAAAACAAAAGTTGTTTTGAAGTTTGAGAAAAAGTATTAAAATTTTCGAAAAATTGTGAAAATTAATTCTAATATGAATAATTGTAAAGTCTCTATATTTGTCTAATTATTAACAAAATTTTAATGTTTTATAATGTTTTAATTTCAAATTCAATAATTACTATAATTCACTAATAACAATTTAATTAAAATAATTTTAGAATAATTCAAAATTGAAATAAAAAAAAATATATTAACTATTAATAAAGTTTCGAAAATATTGATAGAAAAATTACAAAATTTTATGACATTCTTTAAATATAATAATTAACCCATTTTAGCCCAACTTAATTTCGATTTATTGGATAAATTAGGTGAAAAATAATAAAATTTTTCACGGGTGGATTAACAACTAATTAATTAGTAAAAATTAACATCTTCAATTTTTCTATTTTTGTTTACTATTTGCAAGAAGCATGTGGCCTCATGGTAGAACCACACAAAGGGTTAATTCAGTTGTCACGCCATCTCATCTTCAATTTTTCTATTTTTGTTTACTATTTGCAAGAAGCATGTGGTCTTATGGTGGAACCACACAAAGGGTTAATTCAGTTATCACGCCATCTCCTGGGTGGATTAACAACTAATTAATTAGAAAAAAATAACATCTTCAATTTTTATATTTTTGTTTACTATTTGCAAGAAGCATGTGGTCTCATGATGGAACCACACAAAGGGTAGTTAATTCAGTTGTCACGCCATCTCATGGGTGGATTAACAACTAATTAATTAGAAAAAAAATTAACATCTTCAAACCAATTGATTGTTATTATCAAATTTACTGAATAAAGATAGATTGGAAGAGGAAGTAAAAGAATGGTAAAAAGCTATGGATAATTGTGATCAAATTATAAAACTTAGGTTGGGAAACACTGGAGGAAGGCAGTGACCCACGACGTATCATCTTTCCCTCACAGCAATCCATGGTAATGAGTTGCTCTTGTTCACTTCCAATATAATATAACAATTAACCCTTTTTGGCCCAACTTAATTTCGATTTGTTGGATAAATTATGTGAAAAATGATACAATTTATCTATTTTTGTATACTATTTGCAAGAAGCATGTGGTCTCATGGTGGAACCACACAAAGGGTTAATTCAGTTGTGACGCCATCTCATGGGTGGATTAACAACTAACTAATTAGAAAAAAATAGCATCTTCAATCTAATTGATTGTAATTATCAAATTTACTGAATAAAGATGGATTGGAAGAGGAAGTAAAATAATGGTAAAAAGCAATGGATACTTGTGATCAAATTATAAAACTTAGGTTGGGAAACACTGGAGGAAGGCAGTGACCCACAACGTATCATCTTTCTCTCGCAGCAATCCATGGTAATGAGTTGCTCTTGTTCACTTCCCATATTATGCTCGTTGCGTTGTAGTGAACTTGCTCGTAATAAATGATGCGCGAAATACTGCAGCCAATTAAATCTGTGTACGCTAAGAAACAGAGAAGTTCTTGTTCTAGATTCTCTGGTAATAAACGCTATTACATAAAGACCAAGTGAAACTAATATTAATAAGAACAACAACTTCCGTTTAGTGCGGACGTGTAAACATTCCAACTACTTTACGTCACGTATTACAGCTTCGTTTAGTTAACATCCCTGTTCTCAGGCTTTTGGTACTTCTGCTTACTTTTATTTGAAGAAATAAGAAACAATACAAAAACAGTTGACGCTGGTAAAAGCCGTTCCACTAATGTCTGCGACTGGAAATGCAAGAAGAGAGTGAAATCGCGCCGAAGAAAGAAGGACTTAATGAGTTTTCTATGTGCCAGATGTTTGCGGATCCGCGATTTATTGGAACGACTGCGATCAAAACGCATAGTTCACACTGCTTCTTACATCCAATGATCTACAAAAAAAGAAAATAAGAACTAGACGCATGAGAAAGTTCAACCAAAAAATCATCTCTAATTGCCCAATTCCTTAATCCAAATCAAATTAATTAACAAAACTGTTTTCTTATTTCCTGTTGTTTGTTTCTACATTTAATTTGTTTGATGTAAAAAAAAATGGTTTAATCGATGCGAAGTAGGTCTTTTTAGATGGGATTATCTCTTGTTAAGTGCGGATCCAAAAAAAACTGCGGGTAGCTTCGTGGGAGATTGGAGGATGAAACAATGGTTTTTAAATTTGAGTGACTTGATTATCTTTTCTCATCTTCTTCCTAAATTGGGATGGTTATGTGCGAATCAGGTTCACCATTCTTTACGTCTTCGCGCGTTGATGGTTGAACAATGATGGTTCTTCGTTTCATTAACGGGTTCATAACATTGTTACCATGGAGACGCAATTGGAGCGGCGTTAATTTTTTCCCACGTTCGATGCTTCTTGATTCAATATTGCACCTTTAGCAAGAAACTCATCAAATTCATTCAATTTTTCTGTGAATTGGTGGTGAGAATTGTTATAATTATATAATAACTACAGTTATTTAGAGGTTTACATGAAATTAGTACATTTAAGGTTATATAATTAATGACAGATCAATGTCAAATTCTAACCTAACTATACTAATCAATACATATTCTGAAATATGACTACAATACTAAAGATAATCTAACCTAACAAAATGCTAATTTAACCCATTCTAACATAACATATAAAAACATTCTCTAATCTATCATAAATTTATGTAATTAAGGGACATTTTTTTTATGACAGTTCAAATGTGTCAATGTCAACTTATAACCTGTACTAATCAATACTTAATTTAACGTATCTGAACAATACTTAACATAATCCTAATTAAACTGATTCTAATCTAACCAATAAAATTCTTCACTAATCTGTCATAAACTAATTATGTATAATCTGTAAAAAATAATATCAAAATACATAACGTATAGGTTACATTTCACTAATTCTTAATCTTAACTTAATCAATATTATAGTAAATCAACATAAGTTGACCTAAATATTTATGATTTATAAGAAATATCAGTAAAAATACATAACCTATAATATTGTAATCTAACCTAATGTAACCTAAATTTATATAACCTATAGGAAATATCAATAAAAGTACATAATTTAAGTTCATAACATTCATCCAATTCTAAACCTATTCTATAATATTGTAATCTACCCTAAGATATTTATGATCTCTAATAAATGTCAGTAAAAATACTTAACTTAAGCTCATAACATTCGTCAAATTCTAAACCTAACCTATAATATTGTAACCTAACCTAAGGTATCCTAAATATTTACGATCTATAAGAAATGTCAGTAAAAATGCATAACTTAAGCTCATAACATTCTTCGAATTCGTCAAATTCTAAACCAAACCTATAATATTGTAATCTAACCTAAGATACCCTAAATATTTATGATCTATAAGAAATGTCAGTAAAAATACATAATTTAAGAACATAACATTCTTCAGATTTGTCCAATTTTAAACCTAACCTATAACATTGTAATCTAACTTAAGATACCTTAAATTTTTATGGTCTATAAGAAATAACAGTAAAATATATGTCTTGAGATCATAACATTCTTCAAATTTGTCCAAATGTAAACCTAACCTATAATAATGTAATTTAACCTAATGTAACCTAAATAAAAAAAACAGTAAAATACCATTATTTAATAGTTTGCTTACGCTCCTATAATTCTTACATAACCTATAATTATGTAACTTAACCTAATAGAAACAAATCAAAGCCATTACTTCCTGACCTAACCTATTTGAACCTAAGCTAATCTAACCTAAATTATATAAGAACAATTAACAAAATAATTAATATGAAAAGTAATTATTAATTTCTGGACTATAACTACATATTTTATTTTTTAAATCCACTACAATTAATAAACTGACTAATTATAATTATTTATACAAACTACTACAAATAATCTAAATTGTTTATATTTTTTTTTTAAGTCATTTTTCTTAAATTTCTTACATTTTTTTTGCATTATATTCAATAAAATATGAGATTCGTTCATACTGTTGTTACTTGTGAGATGTGATCTCTCGCGAATTTCTATTTTATCGAAGAATTTCTAATTTCTAATTTACTTTCAATTGATACGAATTTAAGTTTCTACGCGTGTTAATTATCACCACTAATTACACTCATTGAGGTT
Organism: Nicrophorus vespilloides; assembly: GCF_001412225.1. Taxonomy (NCBI): domain Eukaryota; kingdom Metazoa; phylum Arthropoda; class Insecta; order Coleoptera; family Silphidae; genus Nicrophorus; species Nicrophorus vespilloides. The sequence goes on from NW_017095496.1 coordinate 25,318, forward strand.
CTCATTTTTTTTTCTTTAATTTAATATATTATTATTTTTTTTTCTTTAATTTAATATTTTTTTTTACGTTTCACTTAATATTTTATACACTTCACGCATTATTTATTCCGCGCTGAATTTCATATTCAATTAAATTTAATAAACAATTAAGCAAATTAATTAAAATGTATATATGAATTAGTAAGTAAACTTTGCTCTTTCTAGTAAATAATTATGTTTATTTATTGTAATTTTTATTTAAACTCCAATTTTGTTTATGTTTTGAGAAAAAATAATAATTAGAAAATATTTCTAAATATTATTTTTTTATATAATTAGTTTTTAAAGTATGTTTTTTACTTTATTTTAAATTAATTGCAAATATAAGAAATCTTATTATATTAATTATAAATAATTCATTAACAATTTTACTCATAGAAAATATAAGTAATTGAAGAAATCGCGTGTCTTTAATTATTAATGTTTTACTCTAGATTTGTTATGTAATAATAATAGTAAAAGTATTGAAGCGTTTCACTTGAAAGCATTTTACTTCTTTATTTTGAACAATTTTGATTTACATTTTTCTATAAAGAAATGTACTTTTTCTTATAGTAAAAAATATATTTTTTATAATTATTAACATTTTTCATATTATTAGTTCTTTTTCACTAAAATTATAATACTTAAAGTAATTATTAATGATTTCTTACTTTAATTAGTAGAAACGAAAGAAATTACTTCAATTATTTTTTTTCTAAAATTATAATAATTGAAGTACATAATAAAGATTTATTGAATTTTTTGTATTGTAAATTTGTAATGAAAATAATTGATTTTCATTAATACCTCTATTTTACAGATTATGCTCAATTATTAAATTTCTGAAAAAAGTAAATTAAAAATATTTTTGACGAATATTTCTTTTTTTGTTAAAATAATAAAATTTATTTATCCAAATGTATTTCTTAAATATACATAAATATGAATTATTAAAAGAAATCTTAGTTTTTTTGCTTTATAATGTTATATAATTGTAAGAAAATGATGTAATAAGTAAGAAATGTATCGAAGCGTTTACCTGAATGAGTTTTTCTTTGTTTGTTTGCGCAAATTGCAATCAAACGTTACCAATTAGTTTCCTATTAAAAGGTAATTGCAGAGCGATCTTACTTTTAACACACAAAAGCGTCACGCTCGAGCGTCCAGTTAACAAATGGACGCTAATGGTTTGTGCAAAAAAAAAACAAAACGAGTTCACTTGCAGTTTTCAAAAGAAGAAAAAACGGGATTTCCAGTAAATCCGATACATCAAATGCCAAGTGGAATAAGAAATACAACTGGTATGATCATCATCAACAATGATTAGAAGAAGAAACGTCCGTTGCACGGGTTTCCATTTCGAGGAGCGCCGAAGGAATCAGGTGCCGCCGCTGCCCAGATGATCAGTGAATCTGATCGCGGTCCGCCGATCCTCGTCCAATCGCGTCCTTTGTAGGTCATCCTCGACCAATGGAAACGGTTCTAGGGTAGTCGGCAAATGTGTCAATGATGCTTGTCGTAGTCGCGAGGAGAGAATAGGAAGGAAGTAGGAGGCTATGATCATCGAAGAAGGAGAAGAAGGAGTGGAGGTCAACGCAGGGAAAGGTCACGGTTGGCACCATCCTCGCAGCGCTATAAAACCAAGAGGCTCGAACCGGAGAACCATCAGTCACCACCGATCAACATCAACATCATCATCACATCAGTGTGAATCAGTTTTTTTTGTTTGTTATCCGAAGAGTAAAGTGAACACGATGTCGGTGCGTTTTTTGTGCTTGTTTGTGCTGGCCTTGGCCATGAGGGCTTCCGCCGACGGTCTGGAAAATGCGGGCGTTCGCATCGCGATGCGTGTTTACGACGAGTGCAGCAAATCCGAAGGATTCTCCCCTTGCCTGAAGAAGAAGGCAATCACCTTCCTGGGACGCTTGGGTCGCATGGATAAGCTCACCTTAGGAGATGGCTTCAACGTGGTCAAAGCCGAAGACGCTCCCATCTCTGAGAACCTCATCTCCGAGGAGGAACTCGAGAAGACTTTACCGCGTGCCTCCGATTCCGCTCTCGATTCCATCCTGATGGACAAGATCTCCAACTTCATCGGCTCCAGGACCATCCAAATCACCATGCCCAAATTCTCAGCTTCGGATCTTAGCTTCGAAGAAGGCATTAACCACCACCGAATCAACGTGTTAACAATTTACTAATTTTCTTTGTTTCTTATCTTCAGGTCGTGGCAAGAAGATGAAGGGTATGATGGGAGGCATGATGATGGGAATCGCCGCCAAGATGGCAGCTCTGATCCCTGTAGCCATCGCCGGTCTCTTCCTCCTCGCTGGTAAAGCCTTGATCACCGCCAAAATCGCTCTTCTCCTCTCAGGAATCATCGCCTTGAAGAAATTGTTGGCTTCCAAGCACAGCGGTGGTGGCGGCGGCGGTGGACACTCCGGTGGACACGGAGGATGGTCTTCAGGAGGCAGCGGTGGCGGATGGGACAAGAGGTCTTTCGACGAATCCCAGCAACTCGCCTACAAAGCCTACATCCCACAATAAAAACCTCAAATACCACACAATCCAAATCCCCAACACAAACAGAATCACCTCTATCGACCAATTTTTCTGGTCATTAAAAAGAGAAAACAAACACATTCCAAAACACATCCAACCCTGTACAGAGAAGAAATCCAAGAGACAACCAAAACGGACGGACATTATTTAAACTTTTTGTTTTTTAATTTTATTTAATTTATCTGTTATTTATTTTTTTTGTCTAATTATAAATAAAGATCTAATTTATTTCTACCAAATAATAAAAACAATTATTTAATTTCTCAAATCCTCACACAAAAATCAAAACTATTTGATCAAATTATGAAACAACAACAAATTAAATTTCATCAAAAAATTATCATAAAGTTCAAATATTTATAGAAAAAAATATTAAAAATGATGATTATACAAAAATCTAATTAGTTTACATAAAATGTGATTCATTAAATCATGAAAATCATCAAAAAAATGATTGTAGTAGAAATATAGAAATGCTCAAGTTTAATGAAATCTTTCATAGAAATTTCTGAGTAATTTGAAAAATTTCACTTCGTAGAAAAGAAGAGAGAGAAACAAACGTTGAGTGTAATTAAGTTTAATTAGTTGGGGTTTCTCACGGTTTTTGAAGACGTGCTCCATTGATTGTGCTCAGAGAAAGAGAGAAAGATTTATGCTAAATACCGTTTGGGCACATGAAAAGAATGCGGCTGTTGTAAACTACTACTACTCACTGACATAAATCCCGTTGAAAGTGGGAAGGATCTAATATTGAATACTTACAATTTCTTCGGTGGATTCAATGCAAATTTGCAAAGAAAAGATTTATTGCATGTAAATTTGTCACTGAAGGAATTTTATTCTCTTAATAAATAAGGTACAAAAATAAACAGTATAAATTACTTGGATATGAGAGATTTATAATTACAATTTCTTTATTCCAAATTTGTAAATTTCAGGAAAATCTGAATGTAAGACATTTATATAACTGTATTTTAGTATTTTATCATTAAATTTGAGAGATTCCATAAATGGAAAAAAAATCAACGTAAAAAATTATTAATATGTTAAAAATTGAAAAATGCATTATTTTTTCACGCACGTGTTTTTATTATATAAAGTGCTTGTAATTAATGTACTTTTTTCATTTTAATTAGAGATTTTATAAAATATACCTAAAATTTGTCAATTCCGAAAATATCTCAGTAAGAAATTGTAAATTTATAAAACTTTTCCTTAATAATTTTAAATGCAGTTAAAACATTAATATTTATTTGCTTAAGTATATTTCATTATTCAATTAATTATAGTATATTAATGAACAGTACTTTTTACAATGAATACTTTCGTTTGAAAATAATTCAATAAAGATTTAATGTAATTTTTTCACAAAATTTTATATACAATCATTCAAATTTTTAAAGAAAATTGGAAAAATTACTAAATTTAAGGAAAATCTCAATATAAGACAGTAGAAAACTGTAATTAGTAATTTTTTAGTCTATAACTAATCAAAATGAAAGTATTATAATTAATTTTCAAAGATTCGGTAAATTGAAAACTAAAATCAACGTTTTTTGTGTAAATTCACAAAAATGTATCTTCCTTTCCTTTTTCTATATAAAGTGTGCATATAATGAATTTAATCTATTTATTCTAATTACTGATTTTGTAAAATAAACCTAAAATTTGGTAATAAAATATCAATAATAAATTGTAAATTTACAAAAGTTTTACATACATTTCATTATTCACGTAATTATAGTTTTTATACAGTATTCTTAATTAACTAATTAACAGTACGTTACGTACAGTAAATAATTAAGATTTTTATTAGATTTTTTCGTAACAAAATCGGCCAAATGTTTAAAGAAAATGGAAAAAAAATATAAAAAATCTCAATATAACTCAGTAGAAAACTGTAATTAGCTATGTAAATGTCAAATTGAAAGTATTATCACTAAATTTCAGATATTTTGAAAATTGAAAAATGAAGCAATATTTTTTTTTGTAAACTCGCAAAAATGTATCTTTTTACGTACTTTGCTTTTTTTCTATATAAAGTATTTTAATCTGTTCATTTTAATTACTGATTTTATAAAATATACCTACAATTTTTCAATTCCAAAAAAAAATCAACAATAAATTGTAAATTTACAAAAATTTTACTGAAAAAGTTTAAATGTAATTAAAATATTAATATTTATTTCCTTACGTATGTTTCAAAATTCAAGTAATTACAGTTTTTATACATTATTTTTAACTAAATAATTAACAGTACTTTTTATAATCAAGTTTTTTTTAGATTTTTTTTTAAACAAATACGAAATAATTTATTGACATTTTTTTCAAAAATTATCCAAATGTTTAAATAAAATGGAAACAAGAATCTAAATTTAAGGAAAATCTCAATATAATTACAATTAGCAATGTTTTTATCAAATTGAAAGTATTATCAATAAATTTCAGAGATTCTTCTGTAAATGGAACAAAAAATTCGCAAAAACACTGAATATATAGAAAAATGCATTAATTTTCACCTAATTTGTTCATTTTAGTTACAGATTTTGTAAAATCAATTCCGATAAAATCTCAATAATAAATAGTAAATTTACAAAAGTTTTTCTTAATAATTTTAGATATAGTTAAATATTTCATTATATCATGTATATAGTATTTTTAAATAATTAATTAACAGTACTTTTTACAGTGAGTGACAGTGATTTAATTAAGATATTGTTTAGAAATTTATTGTTGGAAAATAATTAAGAAATAATTTACTCTATGTTCTTTTTATTTCTTTAAATTTGTATACAAAATCATCTAAATGTATAAAGAAAATGGGAAATATTTACACTTTGCATGTGGTTTCACAAACATTCAATATTTACACAACGAAGCGACAATTCCGTATGCAATCTTGAACGTGAAACAACTTAATGTCCCTAGTAATTACCTGCAAATTAATGTGCAAACATCGACACGTTAAAATTGAAATAACGCATTCTTAAAACGTGTATGCTCTTCAATTAGCTGAATCAGTGCTGTTTAAATTTGTATGATAAACCACTTTCACCAAACAATATTTGAGAGCAAAAATTTTTAAATTCTTTCTCAAGAATTTCTTCGATTTACATTTTAATTATCGTATAAAACGTTTTCTTTTGGAATTCAGTTTTAATTTGAGCTCTAAAATAGAATACAAATACAATTTTTTTTCTTGTTAAAAGGTTTTAAATCAACGTTTAGAAATTTCTTCGAAAAAAAAAAGTTAATATTTTTTGTCCTTTTCAAACATTATCATTGCTTAACTTATGAAATCAAGTGTAAATTACAATTATGAAAAGGTTATAGTAAAATTTATCAATTAATTACTTAGTTTATTGAATAAATTTAGAAAGAATCAATTAAATTTATGGAAAAGTCAAAGAAATTATCAAAATTAAAAAAAAATAATATTATTTCCATATGATGAAATACAATAAATAACAGTAAAAAGTATAATCTCAGTGTAATTAGCTTTAGTGATTCTCGAGTAATCAACGAAAAATTTAAGACAATGAATATACAAATTGTAATTGGATTTTCAGTCATTTTCAGGAACTTCAAAAATCTAAATATCGTTTCAGATGNNNNAAAAAACGTGAAGAGGTTGCATTTTCAGCAACGTCACTTTTGACAGCTCGTAGCGGCCAAATGGATGAGAGAAGAAAGCTGTCAGTTGACTCATTGGAAAGGTGAGACTTTCAGCTTTAATTTGAGTATAGGTAATGATGAGAGAATAGAAATTGTGCGTAATACGGTTTCAATTCGTATTAAAACTAATTGAAATAACTGCAAATTTACTACTGCAAATTGACAATTGTTGTACAAACGCAAAGCAATAACGAAGAAGCGATTACTATGATTTTCTTATGGAAAAGCAAATAACGTTATTTTTTTTTCCAATTAACAAAGAAAATCATTGTTTTTTCTATATTTCTCATTATTGTTAGATAATTTTGAACAAATTAGTACTAATAGAAATTTACAAATCTTAATTCAATGAAAAATTCAATATTTTTATATCAAACTTATAGAAACATATCAATTTAGGGAAATTGAAAAATTAATGAAATTTTCTTCTATTTTCTCTACTCGTTTTATTTGGGAAATGAATTATTGTAAAATAATTAACAAAAAATATATAAATTTTCTTTTTTATGCAAAATTTTATTACAATGTTTCCAATAAAAATACTAGATTTTACATGTTTTTTGTATTCAACTTTCTTTTTACTCTTGTCCTTGTTTTGTTTGTTTTAAGCTATTTTGATACCAGTTTTCCGTGATTCCGGATTTTCTTGATAAGTTTGAACAGATGTTGTATAACTTGATCATAAATTTTTACTACTTATTTCCTTATGCTTCGAACATGAATATTTAATTGGAAACTTACATTACTCACTTCATTTATTTTCTAATGCATTCTTGTACTATTATTTTTATTGTATTTTGATTTATTTTGCACTTTTTACATTTTTTTATAGAGTAAATTGAAGCATTTATACATAAACAAATTGAATAATATAAGTACATAATCACAAGAAAAACGAAAAGAAAATTTGTAATTTTCTGTATACTTAGTTTCTTAGTTTTTCGACTAAATACGATTTATTACATAATTATATCTAATTGTGCCAAATTTTTTATCCATTGAAATATTGAAATTAATTACCATAGATTTTTTCTCATAATAAATCATGTTTTAAATAAGTTTCAATTAAAAAGTATTTCGTATATTTCTCAGCCATCTCTTAGCGAAAACCTGAATGTAACGGTGAGAATATAATACTTGTAAGTGCTAATAGATGGCAATTTCTTAAAGAAAACTTTTATACGAAATTTCCCCTGAAATAAATAATTAGGTAATAATTATTATACTCTAAATAGATTACGCTAAATCATTTCTTAAAGATAATCTTCATTTATTTTAAAGAAATTTCGTGATAAAATTTAAATATTTCAGTTTTTTTTGTAAAAATTTATGTTACTTTAGTTGCAAAAAAAATATAATAATTGTATGTTATTAAAAATGAATTAAAAGTTATTAATTTTCAAATAATATTACATAGAATTTTAGGAGAAATATTGTTATTAAGAAATAAAAAAAATTGTATTAAGAAATTAAATCTTTTCAATGTTTCATAATTAATTTTATATGAAGAAAAGTACATGAGTTTTTGATAAATTTAATCTTTACTAAATAAATTTAGGTTTAATTTTATTCATATAGTTTAATTATTAAAAAACAAATAAGAAATAAAAAAAAATATTGAAATTTTTTATTAAGAAATGAAATTTTTTCAATGTTTCATAATTAATTTTATTTTTTTTTTGTTGATGTTAAATTTGAACTTTGTATAATGAATTTTGCGAAATAATGAAATATACAATCAAATTACAATAAATTTAGGTTTAATTTTACGTATTATAAGAAAACTTTGGAAATTTTCATCAATTTAATTGTAATAATTGTAATTGTAATAAGAAGAAAAGTACATGAGTTTTTGATAAATTTAATCTTTACTAAATAAATTTAGGTTTAATTTTATTCATATAGTTTAATTATTGAAAAACAAATAAGAAATAAAAATAAATATTGAAATTTTTTATTAAGAAATGAAATTTTTTCAATGTTTCATAATTAATTTTATGAACTTTGTATAATGAATTTTGAGAAATAATGAATTATACAATCATATTACAATAAATTTAGGTTTAATTTTACGTATTATAAAAAAACTTTGGAAATTTTCATCAATTTAATTGTAATAATTTGTAACTATGTGTATAATAATTGAAATAAGTATAAAGTTTAATAATTTCAATAAACAATGTTTTTTTCAATCTTTCTACATTATTTTATAATTATCCAAATGTAAAAGATGAAAATTTATATAATTTTTTTTTAATGAATTTATGGACACGTGAAATTAATCATGATATTAGCATAAAACTAGATTAAAATTTCTCAGTTCAGTTGAGTACGTAATAAAACTCATTTCGTATGCTTACCCTAATTTAATTCGTACATAAAAAAAAAATACGTAATTAGTTTAGCCGCAAAAGCCAATTTTCTGTACCAATTAAGTGACTTAATCGATCGTGTCGATTAAAGTGCGTTGATTTACATTTTTTTAAATTTGTTTTTTCGGAATGAATATCCGTTTTTTTCTTGTTGGTGAATCGAATAATTAGAGCTGAAACGAAAATTTGCACATCATTATAATTTAGTTAGTATCTTCTTTCGGTACTAATCACTTATTATTTGAATATAATTGGGTTTCCTACTGTTTACTAATTAGAATATAAATTAGTTAATTATGATCAGTCAATAATCTGGTAATTTAAATAGAAATTTTAAGAATGGTTGACTGAAAAAATGTTTTACTTTTGATAATTATTTATTTCATTAATTTAAAATAATTCCAAATAATTTTTTTATCTCATTAATTTGGTTTCAGTAGATTTAATTCACAATTTCCTGAGAAAGTAATTTACATTGTTTGAGAAGTCAATTTTATTGCATCCGGTCTCCATTTTTGTAACAAATTTAAAAAAATAATGAATCCATTAATTTTTTTCCAAAAAGAGTAAAGAAACATTTATTCTTTAATTTTACAATATTTTCTTAAGAAAATCATGAAAAACTAAAGAAATTTAACCTGAAAAAAAGGTTACAAATCTGTAAATGCTATATCTCTATGTACGCTTGAATCTTAAGAAAATCATGAAAAAGTGGTATAATCTAAACTGAAAAAAAAGGACAATGTCCGATTTTTTTTTTGAAAAAATGGTTTCAAATAAAAGCTATTTTATTCTACAAAATGAACGGTATATTTATATGTTGCTCGGTTCGAACGAAAATCATGAAAAATTTACAATATTCTGTTTTTTTTGTCAAAAATTATTCCAAATTAAAGTATTTTTTAGTGTATATTACAAATCTGCAAACATATCTATATGTTACTTGATTCTGAAGAAAATCATGAAAAAGTGGAGTAATCTAACCTGTAAAAAGAAATGGACAATGTCCGAATTTTTAGAAAAAATATTACAAATAAAAGATATTTTATTGCACAAAATAAATCTGTAAATATGTAGCTTAGTTCGAAGGAAAATCATGAAAACTAGAAAAATCTAACCTGAAAAAATGTACAAAATTCTTTTTTTTTTTTGTCTTCAATTCAATTTTTTTTATAAATCTGTATAAAGTATATCTGAATGTTACTTGATTCTAAGAGAATCATGAAAAAATTGTTAAGCATTATATCTTTATATTACTCGATTCTTAAGAATCTCATGAAAAACTACTGGACCTGAAAGTACGTAACCTGAAAAAATTAAGAAATTCTCATAATTTTTTTCAAAAATGACTTAAATTATTGTATAAATCTTGGAACAATACACAATTTTTTTATTATATTACTGAAATCGTTTATAATTAGATGAAATTAAACTTTCATTTGCAAATATCTAGTTTTTTTGAAAGTAACTAAATTAACCTAAAATTTTGTCAATTTAAACTTACATTTTTTTAAATTTTGCATATAAATGTATACAACTTTTAATTTAAAAAAAAATGAAAAAGAACCTAACATGAAAAAATCAAATTTTCAGAAATTCCTGAAACATTACAAAAATTATTATATAAATCTTGGAACAAATCTCAATTTTCTTATTCGATTACATGAAACTAAAAGTTAATACAAATTTACATTTAAAAAAAATATATTTGTAAATTAATAACAAAATCATAACAAACCTAACCTATATTTTTTTGACATGTTTGGAAATTTTTGAAAAATTTGAAAATAGAAATTATCAAATTTCTTTAGATTCATCAATTCTGACATAATTATATCCGACGTAATTATATGAAAAATGAAAATCATGAAGAAACTAACCTAATCTGAAAAAATGAAATTTTCAAAAATTCCTGAAAAATTACAGAAACTAGAGCTTAAATCTTGGAACAACACTCAATTCTAATTTGTTTATAATTAGATGAAATTAGAAACTAAACTTCTAATATCGAGTTTGTGAAGATCACAAATAACCTAAAAAAATTGTCTACACATTTTTTTAAAATTTTCTTGTAAAAGTATACAAATTCTAACCTATAAGTTTTAATGACACATGTGAAAAAAAATGGGGAAAATCCATTTTCTTTATAATCGTTAATTTTCTTATAAAATTCATCAATTCCTACATAATTAGAAGTAATTATATGAAATATGTTAAGAAAATCAAGAAGAAGCTAACCTAACCTAAACCATAGTAATCAGGTCGTCAAAGATCTTGAAAAATTGCGCACGTTTTAAACAATGGTAAAGTTTATAATAAAATTTATGAATTCTCTTCTAATTGTATTTAATTACAGAGTAAAAATATTGTCTGTGAATGAATTCGAAGCGTAAAAATTACTTACGTAAATATTTTATCAACGCACCGCAGAGTTCCTAACGACTGTTACGCATCTTAATTACAGTACAATTTCCGATCCCAGATTTCCGCATTCTCTGAAGAAGAAAAAAAATAGAAACCATCAAGAAAATCATAAATATTTATTGCGAATTCCGCGTGGAACGAAAAGGAAAACGTTAATAATCAAAAGAATCATCTTCTAATGACTACAAAAGCTACCGATCGGGTTTTCTACACCTTCTGCTATTCTGCAAGAATAAAGGAGAAGATCAGTTATATCAAACAACATATTTCCAATACACGAACAATAAAAAAAATAATATGTGGTAGTAAACGAAAAGTGAAGCATCCGTTAGGATTTGATGAAAAGCAATGAACTAAGGAACTCGATGTCAATAACCTAACGAGACGGACCTTATTCCGCCTTTAATCATTGTGATTTTCGACTTTTCGGCCGGTCCGTTTATTTACACGGATTGTTAACTCTTCAGGCACACATTTTTTTCTTCTTTATTTCATTTTCTCTATACGCAATGCGGTCAAACCAAGTAATAATAATATAAAGTTAATAGAATAATGGAAAATGAAGCCAACAGAAAAAAAGTTGGTCTAGTTTAAAAAAAAAAATATGTAGATCATAACGTAGTTGAAATATTTGGTGAAATTAAGAAATTAATATGTAAACAAAGAAAAAATGTTCACGACTTTAATTTTGATATAAATAACGATTTTATAAGTTATATAAAATATGTTTATCAATTTAATTGACAAAAAAATATTGCCTTTTCAATGAGCCTATTTAAACGTATGTCTTATTAACCATTCAATTGTTATAAGCTGTCAAAGTTGAGCAATAAAATAAGTTCTTGAAGAAAAGTATCTTCACTTTTTATTTAATTACTCGATGATCACTCATTCCAATTAGATGGTTAAATACGCAAATTAAACACAAAACTATAGCGTTTCTGACAAGTCTATTGGAACAAGTATATTATTCATAATTATTCTATTATAGACTGTCAAATTTGAGAAATAAAATTTGTAATATTTTTTTCTTAATTTATTTTTTCTATTTTTGTCACGCCTTTGCTATTTATTTAATTACTCGAAAACCACAAAAGCCAATTAGATCAAAGTATAAGCATTTTAAAGACAAAATTACGAGTTTTATAATAAATGTATACTTATATTTGGTTGATTTGTAGTTTTCCTTATATCAATTGTCAAAAATAAGCATTTTTTTTTTCAATTATTTGTATAATTTAGTAAAAAGTACATTTATTTATAAATATTGTATGAAACAGTAAATAAATTAAACGATTTGATGGGATATCATTGCAGTTGTCATTTCAACCAATTATTATTTTAGAAATAAATTATTAGTATTAATTTTGTGAAAATTTCACAACATTAATTTTGATATAAATAATAATTTTATAGGTTCTAGAAAATATGTTTCCTTAAAAATTTAATATACTCAAAATTATTGCCTTTTCAATAACCATTCAGAGATTTCTGTTATTCATCGATCAATTGTTATGAGCTGTCAAAGTTGAGAAATAAAATACGCGCTTGAAAAAAGGTGTCTTCACTTTTTATTTAATTACTCGATGATCACTAAATCTAATTAGATTATAGAATATGCAAATTAAACACAAAACTATAACGCCTCAATGAGCCTATTTAGAAATTTCTGTTAATCATCGTTCAATTGTTATAAGCTGTAAAAGTTGATAAATAAAATCTCGCTTGAAAAAAAAGGTGTCTTTACTTTTTATTTAATTACTCGATGATCACTAAATCTAATTAGATTATTGAATATGCAAATTAAACACAAAACTATAATGCTTTTAACAAGTCTGTTGACTAATAATCATAATTATTCTATTGTAATCTGTCAAATTTGAGAAAGAAAATTTGTAATATTTTATTTTCAGGCACATTTTTGTACATAGAGAATGCTCTCAAACTAGGTAATAATAATATGAAGTTAATAGATTGAATCCAACAGAGAGAAGTAGGACTAATTTTTTTAAAAATCGATCATACCGTAATTTATATTTTTTGTGTAATTAAGGAATTCATACTAATTAGTAATGTTTTTGTCAATTGTTGTAATTAACGAAAGTAGTGTCAAGTGCAAAACATGAATAAATGCAGTTTACTTTAAATCTATTCTAGTTTAAATCAGGTTTAATGTTACAACTTGTATTACTTCCAGTTTAACGTTTATTTTAATTCTTGAAACTAAACAAAATAAAAATAGTTTAAAATTTCTAATTATGTTTTTCTGTGTAAAATTAGAATATAAATAAATAAAAATAAACCTGTTATATAATTATTTAAAAAAAAATAATGATTTTATACAATATTTACATATAATTAAAAAACATCTTTATAATTTCAAATTTGTTTGCTTTTTTTTCTATATGTATGTATCTTTATAAACATTCATGTTTCTTGTAGAAGGAAATAAGTAATTAAATGATGTTGCTTTTCTTTTTGTGTGTTTATTTCTTTTCTCGTGGTGTGTAGAGAGTGTTTTCTTTGCTTGTATTTTTTACCTGAGGATTGAATTAGAAATGAGGAAAATCGACGACGACGTATAAAACCGTTTCGAGGCAGACGAAAACGAGAACGTTACAAGAACCTAGTTTCTAAGTAAAAAGAGGCAAATGATAACAGGACTGATAATTGCGTTTTACAGACGTCTTCGTCGTTGCTATTACCACTTACCAACGAATTCCCGCTTATTTCTCATTAAGTTTAAATGCAGAAGTGTTTCTACATTTTAGTCTGTAAACTATAATAGATTCTAAAGCTATGATGATTGGGGAATGTAACGAGTATTCGTGTATTACTGAGGTTTTATTAATTTGGCTTTAATTAAAGTTGAAAAAATGAAATTCATATAAATTTATTTCACTTTTAGATTATTAATTTCTAAAATTATTTCCTTATTTAATAGTTACATATTTATAATATGTAAAGTGAAATTTTCTTTTTAATTTTAAATATAAATAATTATTATGCAAAACTCAAAATTAAACATTCGAATTGGTTTTACATTTTTTAATTTGTTTCCATATGAACCAGTATTTGCACTCTAATAATTTTCAGCCCATTTCCAAAACACATATTTCCTATTCAAATTAAGACAGACCATTACTCAAGCACTACACCCAAATATGCAATACGTTTATTTTTTCAATGAAAATTTTATTTTAGAAAAAAATGTTTTGTGTAAATTTCACAATATTAATTTTCATTTAAATAATATTACATATACATTTATACATGTTTATACATTTAATATAGACAAAATTATAGCCTTTACAATGAACCTATAAGAGATTCCTATTATTCATAGTTCAATTGTTATGAGCTGTCAAAGTTGAGTAATAAAATTTGTAATATTTTTTTCTTAATTTTTTATTCACATTTTTTTCTCCTACATATTCAAATAACTTTTATTCTCAAAAATTATTAAACTTTTTATGGATTTTATTATAATATAATAAAAAAAACTTCCATTGCGAATTTACTAATTTATAGAAATTTTTACATAATGATTGAAAAATGTTATTTTTTTCTATTTTTGTCACACCTTTACATTTTATTAAATAACTCGATAACCACAAAAGCCAATTAGAACAAAGAATAAGCATATTAAAGACATAATTATGAGCAATTCAATGAAACTATAAATACATTAGTGAGATTTGGAGACTTCTTATTATAAGCTATCAAAATTAAGCTTGTTTTCTCTTTCAATTACTTGTGCTTCTCTTATTTGTTTAATTTAGTACATTTTCATCAATATTTATTTATAAACATAGTATAAAATAGTAAATAACTTAACTTGAATCAGACATTTTTTATCCAATTTTTATTTTACCAAAATGTATTAAGATATTTTTATACTTAATTTATTTTCACAATTTCTCTCTAATTATTTGAAAATTTATTGTTTTTTTTTACAGAATTACTCTAAAACTATTACAATTTTTAAATTTTATAATTATAACACAATAAATAAGCAATCAATTATGCAATTACCAATACAACAATTATAACTTAATGATTAGCATATTTTAATTTTCCTATTTTTGTCACACCTTTATATTTTATTTAATTACTCCAAAACCAAAAAAGCCAATTAGATGATGAAATACGCATTTTAAAGAAAAAAATATGAACTTATCAATGAAACTACAAACTCATTTGTGATATTTGTAGTTTTTATGTTATCAATTGTCAAAATTAAGTTTTTTTTTCAATTATTTGTGCTTCCCTTATTTGTTTATTTTAGTAGAAAATACATTTTCATCAATATTTATTTATAAATATAGTATTAAAATAGTAAATAAATTAACTTGAATCAGACGTTTTTCATCCAATTTTTATTTTACCAAAATATATTACGATATTTTTATACTTAATTTATTTTCACAATTTCTCTCTAATTATTTGAAAATTTATTGTTTTTTTTACAGAATTATTCTAAAACCATTACAATTTTTATATATTTTAATTATAATACAATAAATAAGCAATCCATTATGCAATTACCAATAAAATAATTATAACTTAATGATTGGCATATTTTAATTTTTCTATTTATGTCACACCTTTACATTTTATTTAATTTCTCCATAACCACCAAAGCCAATTAGATCAAGAAATACTCATTTTAAAGAAAAAAATTATGAACTTTTCAATGAAACTACAAACTCATTTGTGATATTTGTAGTTTTTATGTTATCAACTGTCAAAATTAAGTTTTTTTTTCAATTATTTGTGCTTCCCT
>NW_017095497.1:0-6744 GCF_001412225.1 Nicrophorus vespilloides
AGTATGCAACAATTTGATCTGTAATTTTTCTCGTATACTCATCCCCATTAAACTATTTTCCTCCCTTTAACTTTACGTATTGTTGTTGCATTTGGAGCTGGTGAACACCTCTTTATGTAATGTGGGGAAGCAGGTGGCGTGTCTATAGGTGTATCTTCAGGCGTCATCATCTTTGGTTTCTGCTCCAGATATTGGTTTTCGTTTGGGAGTATTTTGGTCTCCAAATAGAAACCTTCCCCGGTGAGTGGATCAAATACCAACAACAATCTTATTGATTATCCTGGGGATTCATGATTTTATAATGAAATTTAAGTGAAGATGTATAATAATCATTATTGAAAAACTATTTTAACTCGAAACTAACTATACTATATTTATAATAACAACCCCTACTAAAATTCTAAGAGAATTACCTATCGAGTAAAGTTTTATTGGGGTCAAATAAAATATAATGCAAATAAAGTATGCAACAAATGCATGTATATTTTTTATATCCACATTTACCTGTGATATGAACTCTATTGTAATAAAATTTTACAACTCCAATTAATGCTATGGAAATTTCAGAATAACACAAATTCTTTTATATATTTTATGATTACATTGAAGATGTGATTAAAGTTACTCTCATATTCATACAATAATAATAATGAAACAAGAAATGATGAACTGAAAAACCAAAAACACCGAGTTGATTCTCAACAACAAAAAAAAACTATAAGTAATAACGTTCTACCAACAACAATTTTCTAGATTATCCTGTGAATACATGATTTTATAATGACATTTTAAACTTACAAACTTTTCCTCGATTTGTTTGTTTTCAAAGTCATGAAAATACGCAGATTAAATTTTTAACAAATAAAATTTTGTTGAATATTTCAATTAATAATTGTCTATATAAATTTTACACAAACTCTTTTTATATTATTAATTATTATGATTACGATGAAAGCAAAAACTTAACATTAAGCACATGTTTCAAAATAAGTTCATTAACGAGTTTCATGTTCAAGTGTGTAATCCATTACGGTTTTGTTACATATCAAAGAAAACTAACAACGTTGATGGTGTCTCGTTTCACTTTATTACAGTTCAACCCAGATATATATTATTTTTTTCTCGACTTGTTGTTCAACAAAATTTCGACAATTAATTATGCAAATTGTTCCCAAACAATGTCTTCTTTGATTTACCGTCGCCGCACTAATGAATTCCCGGTCCTCGGGCTTAGACAGAACAAGAAGTAAATGACCGAGAAGAGAGCCGAAAGGTAAAAAAAAGGGGAACATAAATTTATCACCCAATTAATTGATAATAATTGTATCGTGGGGAGAGACTAATTAAAACGTCCCCAGAATCACGGAGAGGAAGAGAACTCGCAATTCAGATCGCATTAAGAGAATGCCATTAGCTTTATCAGAAAATAATACAAAGCAAATACAAAATAAAAAGGAATATTCATATTAATTGCTCGTACATTTCCAGACGCGCTTTCAACCTAATTACATTGAATGCCTTCAAGGTTGCAACACTTGACTCATTGAAGGCCTTTTTGATGCAAACAAAAAAAAAACAAGTATTTGTTCAATCCAGTTTCGGAATTAGTCGTATTTAGAGTTCGCATGCTCTTGCATAAGATGAAGTGGATTAATGATATTCATCGCAATTACCACGTGTCTGTCCGGCCGATGTAGTCCGCTAGTAAATTGCTTGCCTGACGATGATGATGATGATCATCATCGCGAAATAAAAAAAAATGTACAATGGGATCAACGGTTTTTTGCAATATGTATATCGTGCATGCATCGTGGCTTTAATTGCAATTAATAACGGACTCTAATTACAGAAATAACATCGTTTTCATGCATTCACCATCGTCAGAATAATTTTTCTGCTTTCCCAAGTTCTTTACGCCACGAGGAAATAACCGCACAGGATGATGATTCTAGGAATAACGGAGACATTATTATATAAGAAACGTATTCGAAATTTGTTTACGCTTTGCAAAATTGTGAATCGCATTCTTAGGTAATTTGTAAACATTTCTTTGTTCATAATAAAAACATAAAATCTATTTGAAAAGTACTTTTTAATAGGTGTAATTAATTTTCTTCATACACATTGAAAATATGAAAATCACCCATTCGAAGACATTTGTTTAACTTTCATAAGTTTACAAACATTAAATTCGCTGTGTTTTCAAATAATTTATTCTTTTTATCAACTCGTTATAATTCTACAATAAAATGTATATAAATGAAATACAAAAGTCACCCATTCAAAGACAATTGCTTAACTTTTATAAGTTTTCAATCATTAAACACGCAGTGAAATAATTTTTATTTTTTCTATGTTTATTCTTGTTACTATATCAACTCGTCCTAACTCGTCCTAACTCTACTACACTATTTATATATACAATACAGAAGATGAAAGTCACCTTTCCAAAGCAATTGCTTAACTATCATAAAATGGTCTGCGTTTTCAAACAATTTCTTCTTATTATTCTATCAAATTGTTCTAAATCCGAAACTATTTATATAGAAAAAAAAGTAACCCATCCAAAGACAATTGCTTAACTTTTATAAGTTTTCAGTTATTAAACACGCTGCTAGAGTTTTCAACTATTTATATATAGTGTAGTACAGTTGAAAACTAACAAAAAAATGTTAAATGTCACTAATCCAAAGACATTTGCTTAACTTTCATAAGTTAAAAAGTCTGCATTTTCAAACAATATAATTCAACAATACTATTAGAATAAAAAAATATAAAAATCACCCATCCACTGGCAATTGCTTAACTTTCATAAGTTTGTAAATATTAAACATGCTACATTTTTCATACAATTTATTACTGAAACAGTAAAAAATGATATTTAGGACAATATAACAGATAAATGGTAAAATGTTGTCCAGTCTGTGATGGGGGAACATTTTTAATTTTCCTAAGTGGGGAAAAGAACGTAACGATAGTAAAAAAGTACATTCAGTTTTATTTTCTCGTCGGTTTCTCTAATGCTTCTACACTTTTTTTAAAAGCTACTAAAACATGGATCCGCGATTCCGTCTATAAACATTATTTATTATCGCGCATTGGATTGGCATATTTACAAAAGCGATTTTAAGTAATTGCATCCATGAAAGATATGTTATGAGAATGAAAAACGTCTGTATTTGAGGAATTTTGGGATAATTTATCTTAAATTATACATTTCTTATTACTAGTCATTTTCTACGTGGATTAATATGCTTAATATGCTTATATAATATTAATATTACTATTATGCTTTTATAATAATAGAATTTTTTTTTACAATAGAAGTGTTAGTTTTTTACTTCCTAAGTAAAGCTACTAAATACAGCAATACCTCGTATAGTCCGGGTTTGATCATGAATGAAAATTATTTTCTTTAACAAGAATTGATCATTTTTTTGTAATGTCCTCGATTAGTACGGTTTCATACTGTCCTGTATATTGGCTAAACCGAACAATGAGAGGTATTAATATAATGCAATGCAAAAATTACTTTGTTTGCATTGAAATTATTGACATTCCTTTCCTCTCTCCTAAATTATGTAATATACAGATAAATTTTTATGTCTATTACCACATCTACTTCTTAAGTAATCATTGTGAAGCGTTTCTAAAAGCACTAATAATGCAATGATGGAAAAACCCTATTTTCTGCATTGAATTTACTACCATTACTGTTTTTCTCCCCTAAATTTTGTAATATTCGTACGAATTTTAGTATCTATTACTACACTTACTTGATCCAATATGAAGTGTATGAAAACAATCAAATCATTATTATGAAATGTTACGAAAAGTGTCGGTTACATAATAGAAAAAGTACTATAAAAATCTCTTTTTTTTTTGCATCCAAGGATAAATGTTTTCCATTCAAACGAATGTTAGTATCTATTACTACACTTCCTTCCTTTGGAGTGCATGAAAATAGGCAAGTCATTATTATGAAGTGTTCAGAAAAGTGTCCACATCGTAATAGAAAAGCACTTTAGGAAACACTTTTTTTTTTACTATTGCTATTCATTACATTTTTTTTTATTGCAAATGCAATATAATATTTCTCAATTATTTAATGAAAAAGAAACAAATTGCAATTTTGAAATCCACAAATTAAGTCTTTACGAAATGTAGTGTAAAATGCTTAGTAAAAAATATTATTGAGTCTAATGAACTTTTGTTCCTAATTATTATTAATACAAAAACACTTAAAATATTGATAATTTGGCAATAAATAAATGTTTTTGTAAAGAAACTCCAAATTAAGAAAAGCAGGAAAATAAGTTTTTCATTCATATTTATTAATTTACTATAGGAAATATTTTGAATTTCAACTTTCATTCATATTTTAAGCTTGATTTAGTAAACTTGAAAATATTATTGATATTGGAAAAGATCTAGAAAATTATTATACATAATTCGTATGAATTTTAGTATTAATACTTTGTCTAATATGAGGTGTATAGATTTAGTCCATTAACTGCTTCATTCTCAAGTGAATTCTAGTAACCAGATAATCTTTATAATTACTAAATGCTAATTGTAATAGATATAAATAATGGACGAAAGAAATTTTCTATTATCATTATTTATATCAAAGCTAAATAAATGTACTTTATAGATTAATTCTGATTAATTGTATATATTTTAATGGAATGTTACATTTTCTATACAAAGTACATAATTTGATTTTTTCAAAAGATAAAATTCTTATTTGCTATTGAAGATTATCTACTTTATGTAATTAAGTTTATGTTTGCAATTCATTCATAAATATTAAATTTTGTATTGATCTATAAACTACTTAGAAACTATGACTTTTCCCCACTTGTTTTAAACTAGTTCAGGGTTACAATTTTTATCTGAATACATTGTAATAAATGTGAGTGCGCTCTTGAGCACGATGTTCTCGGTCACATTCTGGTACGTAATAAAACGTCGGATCGTCCGGCGTTCTCCGAACAGAGATGAATAATAACATTGGAAGCGATCCGACTTAATAGGTTTCAAGTGCGAAACATAAATTGCAAGAGCTTCGGCTCTTCAATGTTAATCTGTGGCCTGCTCGAAATTCCTCGAGATAACGAGGAAATGAACCACCGCACGAGCATATCTTAATACATTCGGACGGAAGGAATCCGGTTTCGACGAAACAACCTCAGCCACTATAAAAGGGTACAATTCCCTTCATAAGAAGCGCAAAAAAAGACGTAATTAACCTAATGAAAGACCCGAAAAAAACACCTCTAACGCAAGGACCTCTATTAAAAGTAGGTAAACCGAGGTAAAAGAGTAAGCCTAATGTGGATTTAAGTGTTGCCTCTTTTTGGAATTCAGTGAATGACTCTTACCTTTTTTTTGTTGTGCTTTCGCTGTTTGGTGCTTTCTTTGTTCTTCTGGTACGCAAGGTGTCGCGCGATCTTCGTGACCAAACCTACTTAAGTCCCGATTTCATTACCGAGGCGAGATATCAATTGGATTAAGTGGACCATATGTCAATTCCCGTTTCATTTTTTTTTTATATAATTTACGAAATTTTTACTCACTCTCTCTCTCTCTCTTACTTCCTTACTCCATCCAGTTTTCGTTCGGCTTCCCCGGTTTATTTTTCCCTTTTCATAAAAGGGGGTGAACAACACAATTTGCGTTCCGAGAAAGCGAGAAAATATACAGTTTTATTATATATTCAGAGCTTCGCGTCCTCGGGGCAATTTTCGCAAATTTCCGCCCTTTTCGCTCCCACATAATTATTACACCCTTTCCCTTCACACCTTCTTTCATCTAACAGTGCGTTAAACCCTGAAGCTATTCTACATATACTTAGATTTTTTATGATTATTAGTTTATATATTTGTAATTTCTACATTGTTTTTTGTTGTTAACCCAGTTTTGCTCAAACTCCAACAAAGACAAAACATTGATTTTATTTTAAAAACCCCTTCACACCTTCTTTCACGTAACAGTGCGTTAAATTCTGAAACTATTCTACATATACTTACATTTTTATGATTATTAGTGTATATATTTCTATATATTTAAACTTTAAATGTTTAATTAACGTAATATGAAGTATTTAATTAGAGAATATGACCAAATTTCGTTAGTTAATTATATAAATTTTAATAAAATAAAATTATCAATTTTTATAAAAAAAAATACTGATAAATTAATTTCAAATAAATATAAACTTTTGATTAAAACTCGAAAAATTCCGTTTTTGTAATGTTATTTTTACAAAATCAAAATATTTCATAATTTTTTAATTATTTATTAATTAAATCTCCAACTTTAGTCAATTTATAAATTATTGAAATTATTATAATATTTTGTCCTTCACAATTATATTCA
Source organism: Nicrophorus vespilloides (assembly GCF_001412225.1). Taxonomy (NCBI): domain Eukaryota; kingdom Metazoa; phylum Arthropoda; class Insecta; order Coleoptera; family Silphidae; genus Nicrophorus; species Nicrophorus vespilloides. Next base: position 6,382 of record NW_017095497.1, read on the forward strand.
AATTATTAGATAATTCGATAATTAAACTTTTCGTTTATGCAAGCAATGCTTGGAAAGACTTTAGTTTTTGAATCTTTATTTCTTAAAAACATAATGTAAAATAATTATCCTTGCTTTCCTACAAAATTAGATTAATTACATAATTGAAATAAAATATTAATTTGTAAAAAAAATCGAATTAAATAATAATTTTGATGATGTAAAATTAATGAATGTATAAAAAAATTTCATGAATTTCCGCTCTTTTTGTCCTAAATTGAACGCATCTGTAACATCTCTCATCTAACAATACGTTAAACCCTCTGTCAATTCTCTTTTTCTTTTGTATTAAAAAGAAACGGATTTGTCTCGTGTGGAGGCACT
>NW_017095498.1:0-18983 GCF_001412225.1 Nicrophorus vespilloides
ATATACATGCATTTGTTGCATACTTTATTTGCATTATATTTTACTTGGCCCCAATAAAACTTTACTCGATAGGTAATTCTCTTAGAATTTTAGTAGGGGTTGTTATTATAAATATAGTATAGTTAGTTTCGAGTTAAAATAGTTTTTCAATAATGATTATTATACATCTTCACTTAAATTTCATTATAAAATCATGAATCCCCAGGATAATCAATAAGATTGTTGTTGGTATTTGGATCCACTCACCGGGGAAGGTTTCTATTTGGAGACCAAAATACTCCCAAACGAAAACCAATATCTGGACCAGAAACCAAAGATGATGACGCCTGAAGATACACCTATAGACACGCCACCTGCTTCCCCACATTACATAAAGAGGTGTTCACCAGCTCCAAATGCAACAACAATACGTAAAGTTAAAGGGAGGAAAATAGTTTAATGGGGATGAGTATACGAGAAAAATTACAGATCAAATTGTTGCATACTTTATTTGTATTATATTTTATTGTATCAACATCAGTAAGTTTCGAGTTATCATACGATCAACACAGTGAATTCTATCTTAGTTTTTCAATAGTGATTTTTATACATCTTCACTTCAATTTCATTATAAAATCATGGATTCTCAGGATAATCAAGAAGATTGTTGTTGGTATTTAGATCCACTCACCGGGGAAGGTTTCTATTTGGACACCACAATACTTCCAAACGAAAACCAATATCTGGAGCAGAAACCAAAGATGATGACGCCTGAGGATACACCTAAAGACACGCCACCTCCTTCCCCACATTACATAAAAAGGTGTTCACCAGCTCCAGACGCAACACCAAGACGTAAAGTTAAAGGGAGGAGAAGAGTTCCATTTGGGGATGAGTATACAAGCAAAATAGAAGTTTCACTTCCAAACGATAGCGAGCAAATTCGCAAGAGGAAATTATTCTTGTTGTCAGATGAAGACGATCAGGATGAAGATGTGCATTGAAAATACCATGTAGTAAGCAGTGTATATAAGTTTAGGTATAAGGATACAATCGATTTAAGATTCAAAAAATGTAGATCATGTAAATACAATCATGTAATATTTGTTGAACATCACCTGATTTATAATAAATGTACAAATTACTCGTTTTTACTCATAGTTTTGTCTTATTGAGAATCAACTCGGTGTTTTTGCTGTTTTTTGTAGCAGTTGATCAACTTTTGTTTCATTGTTATTATTCTATGAATATGAGAGTAAATTTTTCGTCTTAATTCAGTACCTGCAATATTGTTGATTACATTAAAATACATAAAGATGCAAGTAAATTAAGTTTATCCGATTTAGTATAGGAAATAGAAAATTTTCATTATTTTCCGGGAAAACCAAAAACAAATCTATAAAATTAGCAGAAATGACTCTCCAATCATATATTTCACTTTTAATTTATTAGGTTATTATTTTATAGAATGTCAACATTATTTCATACATTAGGATCTAGAGTATAGGATATTAGTGGAACCGAACTATGCGAGGCATTGATGTCATTATATAAATGTAAATTGAAGTTGATTTTATTTATTATTATATACAAACTATGAATTTTCTTTTGTTCAATTTAATTAAATTAAAACGTATCAACAAAAAAAATGTATAAAGCTTTTAGTTTTCAGTGGTTTTCTGGAAAGTCCCTCGTCATATTTCAAGCTAGGTATATGCAAATTGAAAGAGAATCCTTAGAGAATAGCATGCAGTATGCAGCATGTAATTCGCGTGAATCGCCGTCAAAGTTGATTAGGTTTAAGAAAGCCCCCATCATCTTAACGAGTGGCATCGATTTAAGTTAATCTCGCAGATGGGTTTGTATATGAAGAATTGTAAGAAGACGAGCATTGCTTTAGGGTTTCGCCTTCTTTTCTCATCGTGTGTATATTATATAAAATGCGGCACTCTAAATGCTTTTGTTGTGGCTATTGTTTTTATGATGCCCGTCGATGTGGGAATGCGCTCAGTCATCGCAGTTATTGATTGGTAATTAATGATGGTTTAAAAATGTTAGAGGGATACACACATACAGAGGATACACGTATAGAGAAGAGGGCAATTAAAAATGCGGGGCACGCAGAGACGGAGCGCTTAATAAGGAAAATAACTACGGGATGCAGAAGAATAAGAGAGAGAGAGAGACAGAGTAAAAAAAAATTGAAGAAAATAAAAAGGACGAGGACGCAGGGACAATGCCATTTATGAATGTGTATGAAAGTGATATTGGCCATTAAATGCGACCGCGATGGCTCTCGGAATATGGCGAGGAGACGAAGAAGAAAGCAAAAAATGGATGTAGAAGATGGACAGGAGAGTCTAGAAGAAGTATGGATGGGTTTATTGTATGGGGAATCGTCGAAGGTCAAGGCGCTTTGGGTCCGGGTCCGAGAGCAGATCTGAGTGACGCATACTAATTGAGATGTATCCTACTGTTGACATAATGAATTTGTGATCGACGCCGCCATTAGCGAGCTTCGGCAGGTGCTTTTGTAACCTGCTGAGGAATATTCAATTAGCATTGTGTGTTTTCATTACCGGTAATGTCTGCGGTCGCAAAGGCGTGCATCCATCTATACCTAGGTTGCAACAGCCGCCACCTCAACTAACACCTATGCTTTTATTTGCATTTCATTCCCGCTCACTCTATGATCGTGTCTCCTACCCTCATCTCATCCATTTCCTCTTTCTATCAAGCTGTCTCTGCGCGCGTTTTGTTCAATTGTAAAACTCGGAGGTTTCATCCCCTTCGTTGTGTCTTCCGTCTGGTTGAAAGCAATCGATGAAACCGACCCATCGAAGAGTAATTAGAAACGAAACCCCGGATGTGTGCGCTCTCTGCACTGCTCTGCTCTTAGCACATGTATTTGCGTAAGGGGTGCGAGAATAAGTTTTGTAACTGAATTCCAGGAAATTTGATCCCCGGACAGACAATTCGCCCATGCTTAACTGCAATTACTTACAAGGACCCACAAAGCATTCACAGAATCCTTCAGATACCAGGATTCAATAAAACGTCTAGCTCTGAGTCATTTAATTAAAGGATTTACTGGAGCATCAAACATAGTAGTAACACTGAAGATCTCATACTAGGTGAATAGAGAGAGAAACTTCCTAACAAATATTGATTTACAATTTAAAATGATTGAAATCACCTTGATTAACAGTTCAAATTCTATACTTTAAATTTATAGTCCAAATATGATAGAGTTATAAATATAAATACACATAAATTAAATTATACCAAGGTTCTTTTTTTAATATTATATAACGACAATCTTTGGATATTTTGTAAGCGCCGCACTTTATTCAGCAATGAGCCGCATGCGGCTCTCAGGGCCGCATTTGCCCACAGTTGAAGACAAACTTACAATTTTATATTTCTAAAGCTTATACTTGTTTTGTTTCGTTTCTTATGAAATCTTTTATAAAAAATATTAATAATAAAGAGAAAGAATAATATAAATATTTCTATAGTAAATAAATACATTTTTTTGATACATATAATGAATAATTTAAAAAATCCATTAAATTTGGTGAAATACTATAATTGCACTCAATAAACAATTTATGAGAGTGCATTATTAATAGAATACAACAAAAGCCTGTAATTTTCCACATGAATATTTATTTTATTATATACTTCATTGAGTAATGCTACCAGATACCAATTACATGTATAAAATTACTCACAACAATAAATAATAACGGATTCGATGATAATAATAATATAATATAAATACACATTGTACGTGATCAATCATTTTCATTTTGGATTTTGTATAGCTGCAAACATTTCAAAAAGACATTTCACGAATTTATAGCATTATTTAATACGTTCATATTTGCACTTTTGTTCCATATACTATTCTGAAATTTGAGTTTTATTAATTAAAAAAAAAGTTAACATTCATTTGTCAGTTTTTTCGGTTCATTCAGTTTAAATTTATTTGTAAAATAATAGATTTGTAAATTTAATTCAATGTTAAATATTAAAACATGATTTTTACTAATCTGCAACAATTTATAATAAATATAAAACTTTTTGATTTTAAAATTAGCAACATTTTCTTCATTTTTTTAGAAATCTAATATTTATTGTTTTTTTTTTTATTTTTTTAGAAAGTGTAAATATTTCTTTCGAAGCTTTTAATTTTGTATGTTTATGCAAAACTTTTTAGTTATTGATACAAAAATTTCTCATAAATTTTGATTGAAACTTTCAATAACTTCAGGTATTGAAATGTTATTGGAAATAAAGGGTGTCCCAAAATTAACGCAAGATTTGAATTAAATAGACAAATTGTTTTTTTTTTGAGTTGCCAACACTTTACTGCACAAATGGCGGCAAATTCAAATCTTGCGTTAATTTTGGGCACCCTTTATATAAATACTTGTATTTTTTAAGATCCAAGGTAAAAAAATAAACAAGTGTTTTTTAGGGTAGTGAAATGACAGCTGTCACTTTGCATCAAAGTATCAAATATTGCAGTATTACTACAAAGAAGTAAGCAACAACAAAAAGTTGTGAGCGCTCACAACTTTTTGTCTACACCATAGACCATATACACATGTTCCACTGTTTCTTTATTAATCGAAGCGCCTGCACAGACTGTCCACTCTATTTTAAAATGTTTCACTTGGAACCGTTCCACAACCCATAATTTACCGACAAATAACCGCAGAGATCTTTATCACACCTTGACGACTAAAAAAAACTGACTTTCGTCACACAGAAGGAATTCGTTAGACGTCTTTGATTAATATTATTTGCTCAGATCTAAGGCTGCAATTAATCTCGCACCGGACGCAAAAAATACATCAACTATAAATTGAATCTCGAAAGAATTTGAATGAAAGAACCGCGCATTCACGCTTCTTGCAGGGGGAAATCACTTGTTTTTCCACAGAATGACAAGATCCGCGTGCATAATTCGAGTAAAGATGATTTTTCTCTTTTTTTATTCATCTCAGTCTTTTGCAATCTCGAGGCTAAGCAATGAAGGTGACGATGGAGACGCCTGGGAAACGAGCAATAATACCAAGAAGAATTCGATCGGGATTCCGCGAAGTAATCGAAAAATCCGCCGACTTTTTCTGTTGCCGCCATTATTTTCCTCCAACGTTCCGTAATTATTTTTACATTGTTAATACTTCATGCAGTTTTGATTATACTTGAATAATTTCACGCCGATGAGCGAACAGTGTAAAGGATTGAATGGAGAGAAAGAGAGAATAAGAAATAATAATAATGTGATAAAGCTGAAAAGAGAAAGAGCAATTTCTGCGCGAAGAACCTTACAACTTCTTTTTATTTTATTATCGATAACTTTCCTTCAGAATTTATTCCTCTTCTGCAATATTTCAACTTGGATATTATTGCACGACGTGCCTCGACGAATATCGAAATCGAAAACGAGGAAATGAGTAATAATCTTACAGCGTATTAAGCAATTCAATCCGGAACCTCGAATTGCGACAAACGATAAAATATAATTAGCTTTCCTTTCAGAAGATCCATAAATATACCTATATAAGAAATACAGGTATCCCCCAACTTACAAACTACCGGACATACGAACAAAATTCTAAAAGCTCTAACTTGTTACAAGGAAATATATAGTGATAAAATTCGTTTCTTATGTCGTTTTATATTAAATAATTGTGATGTATACATTGAAAAGTATTTGCAAGTAAGTATTTTGTTACATTTTCATCTATTTTTTCAAATTTACGCAGTCAGTAATACGGAATTTCACATATATAGAAGTAAAAACCATGATGTAGTTGGAAAGATAAGTATGTTTTGAAATTTTTAAAATTCCCCCGACTTACGAACAAATTTGACTTATGAACAACACTTTGAACTAGGTCGTAAGTCGTGTACACATTCTTATTTAACCCATTTTTTAATATAATTAATTTCACTTCTTTAACACTAAACCTACCACGCGAGGTCAAATGACGGTTTTTTTAAATTTCGTTTAGAATTTCTTGTATACAACTTTAATTTGTAAAAATGCAATGAAAAGGCATAAAATGTACTTAAAACGTTTATAAATCAAAGAAAATATTTTATTCACTATCGAATTGGTTAAAATCTCATTCTGTATTAAGATACATGCTTTTTTTTTTTAAACCGTCATTTGACCGCCCACGGTAGGAATAGGTAAATAGGAAGTACCTGCAAATTTAGTGTTAATTACACAATTTAATGCTAATTTGTTTCTTTTGTAATTTTGTCATGAAAATTGTATAAATGAAAAATTGTTATACTTTTCTTTTATTATGATTCTCTGCCCATTACATCTTTAATATAATTATATAAGTTTTGATTAATAAATAAGAACACATTTCGAAAATATTTTTCTGTAATACATATGAAGTATAGGAAAGTCAGTAAATGCATATTAATTATAGGTTTAGCTGTAATTTGCATAACAAAAGTGATAACAAATTTATTATGTAGATACAAAACAATAACTCAAAATGATATAGATCTTGCTCTGTATATTGCGTATTTATATAAATCTATAATATTAATATACAAGTACGAAATCGATTTGTAATTAGCTAACTGTGTCAACTGGGGGGGAAAGGTCGGATTTGAATATGGAACAGTAGAAAATATAGTTATTAGATGAGTGGGCCGACAAAGAAGAGATCGAGATTGCTTACTATTCGGGAAAGATAACATTGTGCAAATCGCAATTAGTCAACAATTGTTGCTATAATAATAATGATTGTTGGTAGGCGATATTAAACGGTTTGGGTATTGTGTAGCGCTGAGACAATGGCCAATATTTCACCAGAATCTATGGCGGAGAAGAAGTAATTTTAGCGGCAATCCGTTATTATTTGCAGCAAGAGAAGATGTATGCACGTATATAAATATATATGTGTATGTTCTATATATATATATGTATGTACAGGTGCAGAGGGTTGAACTCTGGGGGGTTGGAAACGGCGGACTGTTATTATTACATTGTTCGTGCATAATTTACGGGGGCAGATAAAGTAATCATTCTTGAAATATTCATTGCACGCGAAAAAATTCTTGAAAAAGATATTGCGCAAAGAATACATTACCACAGCGGTGCGCCACGGGTGGAAGAGGAGGAGGAGGAAGAGGCAACAGCAGCTTTTCCGCAGACCAATTATAAATTGTATGTTGATGAATTGATCACTCTTCCGGCGCAAACTTTGGCGAGTAAATAAACAAACAAACAACAGAAAACAACAACAAGAAGTAGATGAAGGTATGTAGAAGGTAACAAGAAGAGCACAAAGCGCGGGTCTTTCGCTTTAATGCGATTCATTAGGTGCTAAGTGAGAGTAAATCTTCAGGTAATGAGTTTACCGGTCGATAATTAAAGTAATCTCGTTGAGTGGAGTACGTGAGGGTCGGGTCATCTGACTACCTTGTTGATAAGAGGCGACACCTATGAAGATGAGTACGAGAGAGATAAATATACATATAAAGAGGGAGAGAGTGAGAGAGAGGTGGTGATCGTAACGTAAAGTTTTGTGCAAAATCTCGCGGACCGACTACTTCGTATTAACGTAATCAAATTTCGGTCCTCCGTTTTCCGCTGCTAAACGCATACAACAGATTTTCATTAAGACGAGGATCCATTCGTTTTAATTACACATGGAAACTGATGAATTTCGGATTTGCCGAGTTGGATGAAGAGGGATGAATTAAGAAATTTTAGTGAAAGTATAATGTGGTTTTCATCAGAAACTTGATAAAACTTCTAAGGTTGACTGAATGAAATGAAAAAATATATATGTCAGAATAAGTTAGTTTTTAATATATCTTGCAGTTAGTTGCACATCTAATAATACATTATCAACTAATATAATTTTAATCTTAAGAAACTTTTATAGTTTTTTTTTCACAATTATCATCTTTGTTCTTTGGGATTTTGTTTATAATATTTTATAATCAACTTTAGCTAACTTAAGAGGACAAGAGGATTATAAATTATCACGAAGAAACATATTTGTAATAAATTTGCAGAAAAAAATGAATATTGGTGATGATAATTCATAAAAATTAGTCTTCTTTATAAAGAATTCTATTCACAATTAGATGTATCTCTTCACATCATATTTATGTCCTTACCACATAATTTCTGCACAATTTAGATAAATCGGTAAGAACAAGCAATTCTTAAAAAAATTCAAGAATGTTTTGGATCAGGTTTTAAATCGCTTATGTTTGAAGTCATCAACTAGAAACAAGCCATGATTTGTCTTAAATTGGTGATGATAATTCTTAGAATGAAGTCTTCTTGATCTATGTCTATGTCTACAATGAGATGTATCTGTTCACATCATATTCATGTCTTTTTCAAAGTCTATATATTTCTGGACATTTCATATAACTTAGTAAGAACTCTTATGTTTAAAGTCATCAACTAGAAACAAGCATTGATTTGTTTTAAATTGCTGATGATAATTCTTAGAAAGAAGTCTTCTTGATAAAGAACTATATCTACAATGAGATGTATCTCTTCACATCATATTCATGTCTTTTTCAATGTCTGTATATTTCTGGACATTTCATATAACTTAGTAAAAACTCTTATGTTTAAAGTCATCAACTACAAACAAGCCATGATTTGTCTTAAATTGCTGATGATAATTCTTAGAAAGAAGTCTTCTTGATAAAGAACTATGTCCACAATGAGATGTATCTCTTCACATCATATTCATGTCTTTTTCAATGTCTGTATATTTCTAGACATTTCATATAGCTTAGTAAGAACAGCCAGTTTTTAAGAAAAATAAAGATTGTTTTGAATTATGTTTGAAATCTCTTCTATATTGATGTCATTAGCTAGAATTATGTGATCTTAGAGAATTCTCTAAGGTACATACTTTTTGAAGGCGAAAAGATACATCTCATCACACTATAATTAACATATTTGTTAAATGGTAATAATCGGAGTATCTCACTTCAAAATTCTGTCTTCTAGATTTGTATTGATCTATCCAGATGTATACATTAGATCCAAATTAGTTCAATCAACAATATTAACAATAACAAAGAGATATTGGCCTTTAATTATTGACCATGTATATGCTGTGATTATAGATTTTTTGCGTTAGAGCTAATGCGGGCACAGGTTGGAAACCGCAAACGATTTGGTACAAACTAGAGCATGCAAATATGGACTGCGAGAAGGCGTCTTTAATGGTGTTGCCGTTGCGGAGAGCGTAAAAAAGGTCGCGGTCCACTGGGTACACCTTGGCTTTTTCCAAACGGAAGGCGAATCGTCCAACTCTCCTATCGTCCTGTTTAAAACTCCTTTAGATAAAAAAAACACAATGCAGTAGAGAAAACAAAACCAACGTGTAATTTTCTTCTTCGGAAGAGCGCGCAATACGCCCATCTTACATGCGGTTTATTAAGACACCTCTTTATGAAACTGCAATCTGAACTAGATTAGAAAGCATTGTTTGAAATGAGATTTCTGATGAGCAGTTCCCATTTAGAGAGAGGAAAGTTTTGTATTCAATGAACTTTACACATTTCTTTTTTTGTTTTATAACTGACTTAATTAACAAGAAAACCACACCAAAAACACAAACGTATTATGTTTTTTTTTTAATTAGAAAATTTGGACAAATCTTGCACAATAAGTCTTACTGCTAGTTATGAGTCATTCATTACTATATATGATCAATTTTTAAGCAATTCCAACAGTTTTCAGATGATTTAGTAAATTTAAAGATTATTATATTAATTTAAAAATCGGACTAAGCGAGGTTCCATTATTTTCTATATTAAACTTAATAAAAATAATATCTTTAAACATTTATTAACAAAATCTAAATAGTTTTTTCAATTTCAATTATGTTTTGGAAAGATGAAATTCTAAAAACTAGTATATAATATCTGAAATTCCTAGAAAATTTTAATGACAAGTAATTAACTAAAAATACAAAAATAAACTACGTTACATATCGATTTAATGGTAATTGCCAATCATTAATATTACATCCTGTTAAACTAATTTACACTTAACAAGTATAGAATTCTACAAAATTTTGCTTTAATAATGATGCTTTACGCTCATACCTCTGTTAATGTTACTTCTGATAACGAAGCTTCGATATAACAAAGTGCCTAATTTCTGATGGTTCTGTGGAAGATTTAGTTGTTAAATGAAGAGAAATTAAACAAATTCCTACTGAAAAATGTTAAAAACCTTAGATTTTTGTCAAGTTTATTGTGATAAGCAATAAATCCGGATTGATTGAAGACGTATTTCTGTATACGAAAACTTCTCGTATCTTGTGTAGTGTGTACGAAGCTTTAGGTTAATACCCTTCCAGTCAATAAATACGCGTTATAATTGTTATTAAGACAGGTCTGATGGTGCGCCACGTAGGCAGCTTATTTGTAATATATCAAAATCCTATTAGAAAGATGCCCCGGTTAATTTATCTTCGGCTCGGTTAATTCGCAATTTCAGAGTGGCAAGAAGGGAAGCGAAAGAAGAAGGGCACACCAAGGAAAAAAAAATAAGATGAAGAGAGTAATAAGAACGGAGGCGAAAGCAAACAGTAATAGGATGGAAAGCCGTCCGGCTGATTGGGAATTTGTGTGCTGTGCATTATTTCGGCGACCCATTGAACTTTTGTGGGAGGCAAATGAGAAAATGCAATTTGCGTTTCCCCGGGAGGATCCGATTAGACTTCGGCACTTCTCTCATAATTCCGCGTTATGAAGCAATTACTTGCCAATCTTGAACAGATAGCTTCTTCTCCTCCTCATCCTTCTCCGACGAATGCAGCTCGCATGCATGTGTTAAGTTGAGCAATCCAAAAGACTTGATAATTGGCTTTCTCTCTCTTTCTCCTCCTCACCTACTCACTCACTCTCATTCCATCAATCCTTTTCTCTAACTGTATATCATTAAACTACGTACACGCTTTTAGTTTTTGAGCAATTACACCCAGCGTAAAACCCAATTACTGGTATCTTTCTGGATTAATCTTTAATCTTTCACGAAAATAAATAATATCGGCGCCGACAAGAGCCAACAGCAAAGCAAAGCAGACAAGAACAAGAGCAAGAAACAAGAACTGGTTCGAAATGCAAACAAAACCGATTGCTGCCCGGTTTTGGATCACGGCCCAATGAATAAATTACCTTCCCCTAAATAAATAGCCCGAGCTGGAGTCCAAAAACCAATACGCATTCTATATTGATGACCATACTACACACACATATATTTTTTAATTATTGAAAAGCCTAATTTGTTTTCGATTAACGTGTCCATCGTAAATCCCATTCGTTCGAACCGGCTGATTAAATCCGGACCACCGAAAATCTATAACTATATTACTCCGACAAATACGTAACACACTTTATGGCCTCTCCAATTAACATTCTCTGTTGTTAATCATCTTTGTAGACGGAATACTGATTTCGTTGCTTGCCACAGATACTCCACCTCCTTCATTCTAGCTACGCGCATCAACCTACATAAATTATGCAAACATTTACATCTCTCCGTTTAAATGAATTATTTTCTTTATACTGAAAACAAGGAACCAGAGTCTAAATTCTAAAATATAAAAATTCAATAAAAAAAATTGTAATATTGATATATTAACATATTAACATTAATTAAATTATTTGAATATAAAACGAAATCAATGTTTTTTTCTCTCATTAGTATTATTGTTTTTCATTTTCTATCTAATACATGAGAAACTAATATTGTATAGTTTTCTATGTATTTCTTAAAGATATCTTAAAGTTACTATATTTTTCTATGCTGAACCTCATACATTTAACTGTCCATCTGTGATGATGAGCCACCGAGAGGGCTCACAAAGGACCATGCTTGACCAGGATTTGAACCTACGCGCACTAGCTCGTAGGTAGGTAGTAGTAATTGATTTCGATGTATTTTTTCATTAACAATTGTATGAATGTGATGGTTCTTCTATGGAAGATTTAGATGTTAAATTAAAGAAATTTCTGCTGAAAATATTAAAAACCTTAGATTTTTGTAAAATTTATTGTGATTTAGTAATTAATGTTATAAGCAATAACTCTACAGTTCATAGAAAAGAATAGAATTATAGTAAATTCGGATTGATTGAAGACGTATTTATGTATACGAAACTTCTCGTATCTTGTGTATAGTTTTCTAAGTATTTCCTGAAGATATCTTAAACATTTTTTTTATATATCCCGTAATTGATTTCGATGTATTCTTTCAATAATAATTGTAGATTTGTGTTGCATTAATCAATTTCCTAAGTCAAGTTACATTATTTAAATTGGCTTTTGTATGAAAATACCTAAACTTTATACTTATTTTGACTTAATTTCATAATTTCTTAATTGATTTATTGATATAACTGTTTATAAAACAATGTTATTCAATATTTCTGAATATTATGCGATTTAAACCATTTATTTAAGACCCTTGTAAGTAGTTACCATCTATATGTTTTCTATGTATTAGCCCTTAGATTTGTGGTATTTTTCACTGATATATTTAGGTTTGTTTTTTACAAATTTTCTAAACCGAAACTTTGCTTTAATAATGATGCTTTACACTCATACCTCTGTTAATGTTACCTCTGACAACGAAGCTTCGATAGTACAAAGTGACTTTCAAGCAAAATTTCGATGAAGAGGATGTGATGGTTCTTCTGTGGAAGATTTAGTTGTTAAATTAAACAAATTCCTACTGAAAATGTTAAAAACCTTAGATTTTTGTAAAATTTATTGTGATTTAGTAATTAATGTTATAAGCAATAACTCTACAGTTCATAGAAAAGTATAGAAATATAGTAAATGCGGATATAATAAAGATATCTTAAAGTTACGTATTATTGATTTATTGATATAACTATTTATACAACAATGTTATTCAATATTTCTGAATATTATGCGATTTAAACCATTTATTTAAGATTATTGTTAGTAGTTACCATATGTTTTCTATGTATTAGGATGCATCTAGTCCTTAGATTTGTGGTATTCTTTCACTAATATATTTAGCTTTGTTTTTGACAAATTTTCTAAACAGAGTTATGTAATTACAATAATTTTGTTAATATTCTTAATAATTCCAAAGAAAATTACCGACATTTTCTCTATATTATATAAAGAAAACAATTTTATAAAAGATTTTTTTTAGACTGAAATAAAAATATCATTCCAATTATATTAATCTTGATTTGATACAGGTTTCATCCTTACAAAGTATTTATAAATTCGAACTAACAATAATTTATTGAAACATCTCAATTTCACGTGATTTCTCGAATGCAACCACCAAATCCAAATCAGATTCCAAATCTGGCAGCGGCTGCGTAATCCTATTAAAAGATTAAAAAAAATATGTGACAAGGTGTAACTTATAATCTTCTAATTTTAATATTCGACAAGTCTTTTTTTTATATACCTGCGATATTTGGTGAGATTTTTTACGTAATGACTTCAATTCCCGTTCCTTTTGAAATGAGTTTTAAACTGGATCTAAATTCGGTTTTAAATCTCTTTACAACTTAAAAAAAAGACCTTAAATCGTTTCGAAATTTTCCTTAATTCGTTTTCGAGCCGTAAGCAAAATTGTATAAAAAGTTTACATGTTTCAATTATTTATAAAATTGAAATATTAATTATTTCTGTTAATCTGCGTTTAGAACGTTTTTCGTTACACTTGTATTCATTTATAATTCTTAAAGTAAGGATTTGAACAGTTTAAAAGTTGTTTACATTCGAGTATTTTTTACACCTCGCTCGCTCGCTTTTAGTCCGCTCGATTAGAGCTATTAAAATGTAATAACTTAACAATTTTTATTCGTTTTTGTTAGCTGCTAATGATTTTGTTTATGCTTCTATATGTACTTGAATTAATTTAAAATTATCAAATTTTATTTATTTTTTTACCTCGTTTAGTCCCATCAATTGTAGCTGTTGAAATCTAATGCTTAAAACTATATATTATTTACTGTATAATTTGTGATTTTATAAGGGTGAAATTTCTGACATTACTAATTTAAAAAAAATAATAGGACTATGCGAGGTATTATTGTACTGGATACGCAAAGCTTTATGAATCTCCTCAGAATGAGAAGTCGAGCAACAGCAAAGGGATTTCCACGTAACACAGTAATTAAAATGCTTTTGCAAACCAAAATGTCTTCTCTTTTTTTCTCCGTTTGTGGAAAAGATGAATTGATTTCTGTTTGTTGTTTGTGCGCGCAACAACAAAAGATTTGTAGCAGGAGTAATGAAAACGAGAGAAAAGCGTGTGTGTTTGTGTGTGTACATATATTCTGCAGTACGCTCTTTTTATGCGGAGGATGAAAATACTCGATGATTGTTAATCACTTCTCGTCCTGGTCGTGCGTTTTCCATGCCCGCATGTTCATTTGATGCCCGTGACAGTACAATGGCCGTTTGTAAATCCATCGGTTCGTTCTATAATCCCCATTTTTACGATTTAGCTGTTAGTCCTTTGCGTTTAATCCCTTTCCGGCCCATTAAGCCTATTGATTTATTCGTTAAAACATTCACATGACCTGAGTGAGGGAACACACCAGGATGAAGTGGAAATACGTAAAAAAGAGACAAGAAAAAGTGGAGAGAGAGAAAGAGACTGGAGCCGTTTAATCTCCAATTAATTATGTCGTGGGCTTAGCCGTCTTTTCGGGAGGGCGGCGGAAGGGCTTCAAAGAGCAGGATCGTGGGGGCGGCAATGTCATCGGCCAGCGGCTGCCGCCCCCATCGATCCCTTCGCAAGCTCGCAATAAATAATTATTAAACTGTGCAAAAGGGAACGAAAACCCCGACTAATTCCCTTTGCGAGCAATTTTTTCAATTACAGCCAACAACGTTATTCCCGTCTTTGTCCTTGCGTGCGTTTCTTCCTTCCTTTTTTTTATTTTGGCATTAAATGCTTCCTCTCTGTCTCGAGCTCAAAACACAAACAGTGAAACTGAGAGCGACTCCACTTCTTCTATATTTCATTTCACTTTTTCCTTCCATTTTTTTTCCTGTTCTGTTTGTTGGTTCGTATCATTATTATTATTCTCTCTCTGTCCTCTTCTTTCGGAATTAATAAGCGGTGAGAGATAGAAACCCCATTGCATGCGACCGGATCTCCTTGTGCAGTAATTACAGAGTGCTTCGGAAATTATACGCGCGCGCCCGCCGCTTCTAAATAATACCAAAGTCAACTTTTCATTGCGAAATCTGCACTTGAGAATACCCAAGAGGGGCGCGAAATGCAAGAGCATTCGCAATATTAAGCAACGGAAATGAAAGAAAAGTACCATTACCCACTTCGATGTTCACCTGTCTGAATATCAAATAAAATCTAAAAAAATATCAAGAAAAATTAGTTGTTAATGTACAAATAACTCGAATAATCCGGATAGTTTCTTGTGCTAAAATTCCATAGTATCTGAAACTGGACTACTTGATCAATTTATGTAAAAACTGAAAGAACTACGTTGTTTGCCTTTCATAATATTAAGTTATGATTTCATAGAAAGTTTCTGAAAATAAAATATAACATTTTATAATTATCTAAACCATGAAACTTTCATATTTTATTCATCGATTTAATCAAGGCCATGAATTAAACTACTGATTGCTATTACTTTGAGGAATAAACAAGAATGAATTAGTTATCAATGAAGAAATAACTCGAATAGTCCGGATACTTTGTTTCTTTTTTTCTAAAATTACATAATATTTGAAATCAGATATACGTAGAAATGAAAGAACGAAACTGTTTACTTTTCATAATATTCACTAATGTTTTCAGTGAAATAAATATAAATTACAATTTTGAAATTATTTCAAATCAGTAACAAATTTTCAATTTATATACATGATTAATGTTATTCAATCTTGACTGTTATTTTTATTAGAAATAAACAACAAATATTTAGTTCCTAATAACTCGCTTAGTCCGGATATTTAGTATAAATTTACAATTTTTTTTAAATTAGACATGGATTTAATGTAACAACTATCAAATTAATGATATTTATGTCAAATATTAAAAAATGAATCTGAATCAATGATTGAAATCATTATACTTAACAATTTTCATTACATATTTTGTTAATTTATCAAAGCATATCAATTAAATTATTATGGTTATAAATTTGAGAAACTTCAACCGATATATAGTTCCTATTATAGCAATAACTCGTATAGTCCGGATTATTTTGTTTCGATCAAATTCCAAACTATTTGTGTACTATTTGAAAGGAAAATCTGTTTATTATGCCTAAATTTTGATTTAAAATGTATTGTGTTATGTAACAATAATAGATGATTGTTAATTATACTTTTGTAGACTTTCCTAATAACTTTTCATTGTTAGCTTTATTTTTTCATCCTTTGTGTCATAAATAAAAGCATTTTGCTACTATTCTACACCAAGTCAATGTTTTACCCTGAACTCTATACAAATCGGTAAAGAATTTAACCCTTTCAAGAAAAATAAATCTTTAATTTATCAAATCGTGTTTACTTTAATAGTTTATTTAGAAATTGTTACATTTGTTATATTTTACATTGTTTTGAGAATATTTGAGATTTATGATTACTTTAGTTGACATTAACAATTGTATAATAACAAAAAGAGTAACAGAAAATAGTAAAGATCAAAATTAAATAATTTAAAACTGAAGTTTGTTACATAATTATCAATGTTTTCATCTTTAGATTGTTATTGTATTAAGCACTTTCCAATTTATGCTTCTCATACGAGTTTATAAACCGTTTACATAATTCCCTTCATTTCATGTGAAACTATCATGCACGGTAGTCCAATTTATGTAAATGTACCTGTTGAAATTAGAAGAAGTTACGCGGCATTCGGTAATTACGGGAAATAATTTATGGGTTTTCTCCGGACGATCGGCTGCATTTCGGCCCTTTTATTACACACACACATCTACACACACGTAGTTTTCCATCTCTTCGTTCTTCTACATTTTTTTTTGTTGTTATTAACTTTTATGTCGGGGATATAAATTCATGGCTCCGAGCTGGCAGTAGCCGCTACCTAAATTCAAATATCCCTTCGGTCAGATGATTTACGATCAATAACTGATATTTCAGCTGCTGCCCAGAAATGTTAATTCACCTAATAGAAAATCCCAAGACTTATTTCTCAACAACAGTTACTTACCACACATGTTCTCTTCCCGGATTTAACACTTGCCAGATTGGTTCCACCATATGAATTCTCTCTTTCTCTCGCTATATTCCACTCAGTTCAGCTTGAATATCCACAATTTAACGATTTCCTCAAGACTCGCGAGAGAAGTTCATGAAGTGAGTTCGGAAAAGCAATTAATGGCGTTTTATTGCACGTTCGAGTTACGAATAAATACTATTTTATACTTCTCTAATTCCCTGTAAATGAGCTTTAATATACTTGCTATTATTGAAGTAATAACTTTGGAAATATAAAAAAAATTCTGAATGAAATTGCGAACTGAAAATAGTCATCAAATAATCAATTTTTACGACCGTACGAAGTTATTGACTCAATCAATTGAGATTTATCAATTCTTTGGACTTATTTGAAAAAACAAATGTGTAATTAATGAAGAAAGTTATCTTTATTTTATACATATACAAAAGGAAAATCAATTTAAATTACTTTCAAATTTTATGAAATTTTGTCCTTACAATATTTTCTAATTTAGGAAACAAATGAAAATATAACAATACCTCACATAGTCCGGATTTTATATGAAAAGGACTGTTTTCTTTCGTTTATACAGTTTAATTAGTCCGGTTTTAAACAGAATATAGTTGAAGATTCATAATAAAATTATAATTAATTCGTTCACTCTTGAAGGTCTTATGGGAACATTACAATACTTAAGGATATTTTAAAATATCCTAATCCTAGTCAAAGTCGTAACTAGTTCATTACGCCTTTTACTAGGATGAAAAAAACATAGAATATGTTGATTACACGGATATTTCAATAAAAATTTCTCTTCTTTACTAAAATCAAATCTTTAGTTATCTTATTATAATATTTCACTGTTTTTTTTATTTATTGTTATATAAATGTAAATATAAAAACTCTCAACAATAGGAAAAAATATATAATAATTGAAATTAAGTTTAGTTTTTTCTCCGAGTTATTCAAGAATTCGTGTAACTAAAGTAAGTACAGTTCGGTAGAATGTTGAAACAGGAAAATAGTTGACTGAAAACTATTATACAACTCAAATCTAATCCTTGTAAGACTGGCACAATGTACAAATCGGTGTTTTCCTCTTTGTATCTTTGTTCATTCTTCTCACATTTTGGTCATCCTGAATAATCTATTTAGTATGATTATCCTTGAAATTGATGTTATTTTTTTTCATTCTATTTTAAATATTGTCCTTACAATGATTATTTTCGTAAAAGAATTGAAATTTATTAAAAGATTTTATAAAAAGTATATTTCTTACAAGATTTACATTCACTATAATAAAAATTTAGAAAAACAACTTTTCAATTTAGTAATTTAGTAACTGAGGTTATTGTTAGTGTAGGTTAGGTTATAATATATTGGGTTCTGTTGGGGTGTTATTGTAGCTTAGTTTTGGTTGGGTTATGTAGGGGTGTTTTTTAGGGGAGATCAGGTTTGTTTGGTTAGGTTAGTTTACATTGAAATTAGACTAGAATTTTCTGAAAGAAGAATGGTTTATTAATAAATTTATAGGTTTGGTTAGGTTATGTTGGGGTGATTTTTGGGGGTAGATTAGTTGTTGTTATGTTTGTTTGGATAGGTGAATCTTCATTGAAATTAGCTTAAATTTTTCTGAAAAATAAAAACAATGGTTTGTATTATCAAACGTAATTTTCTTTTATCAAAAAACCATATGCTCTAAAAAAGTTGTTTTCAGTTCGGTAGAATGTTGAAACAGGAAAATAGTTGACTGAAA
>NW_017095498.1:19001-43976 GCF_001412225.1 Nicrophorus vespilloides
TTCATTGAAATTAGCTTAAATTTTTCTGAAAAATAGAAACAATGGTTTGTATTATCAAACGTAATTTTCTTTCATCCAAAAACCATATGCTCTTTAAAATGCTCTAAAAAAGTTGTTTTCTTTTTCCATTACTCATTAGTCGACTATTGGATTTGATAGTTTTTAAATTATGAAAGCCATTCAATTCGTTGCGTTGCGTAATTGGTAGAAGTAAGTCAATCAATTTAATTAGTCCTCAATAGAAGTCTCGCCCAATAAAATTGTAACTGCTAAAGTATCTCAAGTATAACGGCGTTAGTCATTGCCAATTCTCCCGCCGCGAATGACTATGATGACTCAAACTCGCTAACAATGCGACTCGAATCTCTGCCCCAAAGTCAAAGAATCCTTCTCATTTGACTTCGTAATTGGCAACGCGTGTTAAAAATCCACGACGAGGGCTCCTTTTATTTACTTTCTCCTCTTTTTTTTATTGCATAAGTGTTATCTAAACTATTAAGCCACCCCTTATCAGACGGGAAAAGGGGGGTTGTTTCGTGCTCTAGGGTTGCTTTCTTTCTCTCCTTTTTTTTCATGCCATTGAAACCTAGGCGCCCCTTATTTTCGTATTATAACGCAGTTATTGTGCGGAGCGCAACGCGGAAACGGATAATTCACTCCCCTCGCCGTGTCGATTTTTTTCTTCTCTCTCTCTTCTCTTTTACGTTTTTCGGTTCCATTCTGCTTCGAGGGGCGACTGCTATCATGCAATCAGTTGAAGGGTTGAGTTTCCACCCTAACGAAAGTATGTGTATATAATATAAAAAAGCATCACGCTTATTTGGGGTTTTTCGGTGCGCGCAAATAAACACTGTATAATGCACAACCCTCGCTCCTTTTTTTTAGTTCCTCCCTCAACCCCTTACTTACAAAACCGCTTTTTACATATGCGGACACGCTCCGCGTTAATTGTTATTAATATTAGGTCCCACCGCCTTTTCATACGCTTTACATTCAATTATCATTTAATGAAAAAACATGGTAATCTTATCGTGATTTTCATTAGGTTTCAATTGAATTAAAAATAAACTTTTTCTTAAGCACTAAAGATATTCAAACAAACCTTTGCAAATCAAGTTTTTGAATAAAATATGATTAAATACATTAAGAGTTCCTCAAGGTACTGTTTTGGGTCCTTAATAATAATTCAATTAAAAGGATAACAACATTTTAAGGACAAACATAATTTCTTGTTATTTTCTACTACGTTAACTATATTTTTTTCCAAAATTGATGTTACGTATTTACTTAAATAATTATTATAATTTCATCATCTTCATTTACATAACATCAAGTTTTGAAACATTTAAGTAATTTTTATCATGATAATTTCGTACTTCTTAAAATCGTCATTATTATTTTAGCAAATAAAGAAAATTTAATTAAATCCATAATTGAAGACGCAGATTCAACCATTCGAGTTAGACTTTGTTTTTCAAACTCTTGTTTCTTTTTATTAAATTGAGTTCCAACTCCAAACTTCTTTTTCTTGTAATGAGAAAATATAATGAATTTTCTCACAATTTTCATACTCATTTGAGCGAAAATTTAATAATAAAATATATATAAATGTATTAAGTAATACTTTATTATATAATTTGTAGCATAATTGTATTGTATTAAATCAATTTTTAATTACCTTGCATAGTGCGGCTTCGATTAGTCCGGATTTGCTATAGTCCGGTATGAAAAATTATTAAGTAAATTATTTTTTTTATAGATAAGTTTTCTTACTTTTATTAAGTCAAGTCTAGTTTCTTTTACGGTTTATTTTAAAGTGGGTTTAGAGTCCTCGATTAGTGCGGTTTTAAACAGTACGGCAAAACCGATCACCCGCACTATACGAGGTATTGCAATATTAAAACAGTCGCATTGAAAATGAGGAAATTTGCTTTTAGATTCTGTACAATTATCATATGAAGCAAGTTGGAATTGCTAGAATTAGTACATTCAATTATTTATTTATACATACATGATAATTCTTTCTCTTTATGCAGTCAAGCTTTTGTGCAGTTTATTGTTATGCGGTTTTAAAGACCTCGATTAGTCCGTTTTCAAACCAATTACACGCACTAGACAAGATATTACAATATTAAAACAGTCGCATTGAAAATAAGAAAATTTACTTTTAGATTCTGTACAATTATCGTATGCAGCAAGTTGAAATTGCTGAAATTAGTACTTAAAATTATTTATTAATACATAAATCATCGTTATTTCCCTGTATGCAGTTAACCTTTTCTGCAGTTTATTATTATGCTGTTTTAATGTCCTCGATTAGTCCGTTTTCAAATGGATTGGCCGCACTATGTGAGATATTGCAATATTAAAATATCGTAACGAAAATGAGAAAATTTGCTTTTGGTTTTTGTATAATTATTGTATGAAGCAAGGTGGAATTTCTTGAATTAGTACATTAAATTAAGTCAGTTTTTGTGCAGTTTAATAGTATGCGGTTTTATAGTCCTCGATTAGTCCGTTTCCAAACCCGCACTATGCGAGGTATTGAAATATTACAACCGTATAAAGCAAGTTGGAATTGCATGAATTTGTACATAAGAATATTTATTTATATAGAAAAGATCGGTCTTCTCCTTTATGCAGTTTATTATTATGCGGTTTAAAAGTCCTCGATTAGTCCGTTTTTAAACCAATTACCCGCACAATGCGAGATACTGCAATAATAAAACCGTCGTAACGTAAATGTGGAAATTTGCTTTTCGTTTCTGTACAATTATCGTATGAAGCAAGTTGGAATTGCTGGAAACACACCCGCAATTCCATTAATTCGTAAATGGGGGTAAGGTTTATCGCACATCCAACCGTTATATTTCCCTTTTTTCTGCAACCTCGTTCTCGTGAAAGAAGTAACGTGTAAAATATTAAATTATTCATTAGGGGGGCGGCTGCGAGATATATATATATATATGTATATACGTATAAGTGTGTGGGGGCGGTGGGTCGGGGGCGGCGAAGTAATGGATGCGTGCCAGATAAATTAACGGTCGGCCAGGTCGATGATTAAATGCGAACGCGACCGCTATCAGTCCTAGTTGCATTTCCGGCTCGCGCTCTCCGGCTCTTCGGGGCCCGCCTAGGTCAATGTAACCTTATTATGTCACGGTGGAGGAAGAGAAAAAGAGAGAAAGAAAGAGGAAAAGGTTAAGGAAAAATGGGAATGCGGGGAAGCAAGCAAGCAAGCAAAGAAGGAAAAAGGCCCCGCAGTCGGGCCCGCGGTCTATGAAATATGTGACTGCCACTTGTGCGGAGTAGGAGGAGGAGGAGAAGACTAACCACTATATTGCTGACCGTTCTATGCTGTTAGGCAGAAAAATTACCGAAGACATGTAACGTAATGGCGGTGAATGGAGGAAGACAGAAACAAGTAACAAGAGCAATAAAAACAAGAACAACAAAAAAAATATATATACAAAGAGAAGAGAATGAAATCTATTGAGGCCTCCGGTCGTGTTGCGGTTCTAAATAATAATCGAGAGCGCGATCTATTCGCGCACTGAACTAGTTCAAACCTACGGCAACAATAATCAGCATTGACTGACTGCTAAATAGGGTCTACATTCACATTTGTACCATTTCTTGCTCTTTTATTTCCGTAACTAAGAATTACCTCTCGGAAATATCTCTGCATTCAATAAACTTTTATTCCAAGTGGAAAGTTCATAAGTGGACGACCGATCACATTTATAACAATAAAATACTAGTTGCTTTTTTCTTCATTCGCTTCCTCCAGCATTCTCAAATAATAGCAGCGAACCGAATTGATTCATTTTTTTCTTTCTTTATATAATTGTTCAATTAAAAATTCGTATGGGATGAGAACGACCATCAATTTGTTACGATATTTCAACACAATGTTCTTATACAATTTTATCTTCTTTTAATTGATTTATTTTTTTGTTTCAACTAAACAAAGCGAGTTTCACTTTCTACAAAACTGGTCTTTCTTAGCATATAAATACATTGTCTTATTATTTGCTTAATACATTTCATAAATAATTAAAATGTGAGAAAATGTATGCAAAAATTAATTGTAAAATATATTAATACATATTTATTCCCCAACTATAAAAAAATATTTTTTTAATTAAAAGAAATTGTTATTTCTATAGAAATTTTCATAAAAAAATCATAATTAAAAACAAAGCAAATTTAATTGTATAATTTTATAACTTCTGGACAAGCTAATAAAAAAAATCTGAAAGAAAACATATTTTTGTGACAAATTCATTGAAAAAAAAATTAAAAAATATATTGAATTGAGTAATTTTATAAATTCTGAACAAACTAATTTTGTTTAACAAAAATAACAACTATAGCTATAAATCAATTTTTTGAATAAAATTATTAAAAAAAAATAACTAAGATTTTATTAATTCCAATGATACAAATTCTGTATAATTATAATTGTCTTTAGAATTGAGTAATCAATAGTTCTCATTATAATAAACAACGTTTACATTATTGCGATTATATAATTTAGCTCAGAGTTCATAGACTTTGTTACTATTATCAACTTCTCAAGAAATCACACTTATTATAACATAATTCATAATTAAAATTATCAGAATTACCATTTAAAACTGGGTTAAATTGTTGAAACTTTGTTTATTCGTAGATAGAAAGTTTATAAAATACAATAATATCAATTGAAATGTAATTAATTATGACTTCCAAAGTTCATAAAATCAGAAACATTGTTTTGATTGTTATCAAAATTTCAATTAATTTTCAGTAATTAGAATAGTGATTAATAATAATTAGAATTCTGATAAAATATATAAGAAATTAATTATTTTACGTTTTTTTTTTGATTATTGTAAAATATTGAAGAATCTAAATAAATGTTTTAGAAAAAAAAATCATATCAGTTTATAAGAAATACGAAAGAATATGAAAAACTTGTATTGATGAAAATTGGATAACTTTAAAATTAATAATTTTTCATAACTTAATGAACTGAAATATAATTTAAACCAATTATTTACAAATATTTCAGTTTAAAAAATGATGATTATAATAATGGTTATTATTTAATTGTACACTTTCATAATTGAAAATGAAAATTTCTTTTGTAACCAAAATCTTGCTTATTTTCTAGAACATTTGTTCAAAAAAACTATATACAAACATTTGATAGAATTAATAAATACTAAAAAATCGTACAAATTGGTGATGAAACAATATAAAGCAATACTTCGCATAGTGCGGATACAGCGCACTTTTTGAAATCGAACTAACCGTGAATTAAAATTTAGTTTTCTTTTAATTTTGCAAACAGTAAGCCTCAATATACGAGGTATTACTGTAAAATGTTCGTGTCTCTGAATATGAAATGATAATTACATAATTATTCGTATTAAATAAAATAACAGTTTGAAAAGAACGTTACATTTGGATACAGCTGAAGCTCCGCTTGTTTGCTGTCCGGTCCCAGTTTTAAATACAGGAAGGAAGTGTGTATAATATAATACTCAGTATTTTTTTTATATATTTCGGAAGCTAAGTGGAGAGAAATTCACCCCTTTCACCGTACATATAATAGCGGCAGCCGTGAGTTTGGTGTTTCCGTAACCCTGGACAGTTAATGCTTCTGTTGTTGCCAACATGCACAGAGGGGGTGAACGAAGGCCAAAAAGCGTGTTGTTTCAATAACACTTGCCGCCGAAGGGCGAAATATATATTACATTTTATATATATCTAAAAAAAAGAAGTTCAGAGAGAGAGTAGAGAATAAATAATAATGTACAAATAGATATCCCCCTAATTCGGTGAGGTCCATATGGATATACACGCATCTGTTGCGGTTTCCGCACATCCACCTGACCCGATGTCAAGTGTTGGCCGCATCTGTCCATGTGGGGTGGGGTGGTTACAGATAATGGTTGGAAAATAAAATGCGTATTGTGCATATTATAAAAAGGGAATCGCACCCTCAGTTTTAGATATATTATACATTTTTTTTATTCTTCTTCTTCTATTAAATTAGGCTGCGATTGTGCCTCGCCGCCCCCGATTTTATGAATATGGCGTTTCATCCCCCTCCCGACCATTCGAAATTTATTGTGCGTGCGTTCTGGTATAGAAATAGTGTTTAATGAAATATGCATCTCTCCATCTTTCATCTCGATCCAGAAATCACATTAAACTCATCGCGTTTTCTAATCACGTTCGTTACGGCCCTCCAATATAAAACCACTCGACTATGTATTATAATTATTCCATATAATCAATTGATATTAAACCCGGGCCGCGTCTAGTCTCGTCTCGAAGATAATGAGCGACGTCTATACGATCCTCTCTCACCCACCCTTTTGAATCCTTATTATCGCATGCCCCGTAAAGTCTTGACGCAATCCACGTCGTAACTAGTTTAAATAAATTTAAACATCAAAAGTAAACCTATAATTATAATGTAAATAATTGGTAATTTCTAAGCTACAAATTCATTGCATATTGATTGTGTTTAACATTAACCGTTACAGATCGACAAAAAAATGTTGCATGTTGTGAAATATTTGACAACTATTATCGTGAAGACATGAACTGTAAGTTGTAATTGCATAATAACCTGTCGTGTAATCATAGTGGTTGGTACACCTGGCAGAAATTTACATATTATCTCATGAATAGTGTGGATTAGTATAGTAATCTGTAACAGTTTCATTTCTAGCGCAAACTAGGAATAATTCTAGTGAAACATTTAACAGATGTACCAATTATTAAAATAGAATCTTGAACTATTAGTTAACAATTACATAATATGATGTCATGTAATCATAGAAGTTTGTACTCGTTACATGAAGTCATGAATAGTGTGGATTAATATAATTAAATGTAACAGAATCTTTTCAAGCACAAAATAAGTAACGTAATGTAAAATTGGTAAATTATAAGCTACCAATAAGTATGTTCATTGCTTACTAATTATAGTTAACATTAACCGTTACAGATTGACATAAAATTGGAAATATTTGACAGGCATACAAATTAATATTGTAAAGACTTGAACTGTTACAGTAACAGAATCATTTCAAGCACAAAATATGTAACGTAATGTAAAACTGGTACTTTATAAGCTACCAATAAATATGTTCATTGCTTACTGATTATAGTTAACATTAACCGTTACAAATCGATATAAAAATGTTGCATGTTGTGAAATATTTGACAACTATTATCGTGAAGACTTGAACTGTTAGTTGTAATTGTATAATATCCGTCATGTAATTATAGTAGTTGGTACACATGACAAAAATTTACATCTTATCTCATGAATAGTGTGGATTTGTATAATAATATGTAACAGTTTCATAGCTTTTTGTACGATTTACAAAAATCCCGACAACAATTAATCTAATTGTATTTTAGATTATTTCTTTTTAAATAATAAAACATACTATCTGGATTTTGATATTGTCGTGATTATGGTTGTCGGGATTTTGATACTGTCGGTATATCGAATGTCGAGATTTCAATATATAATAAAATGTAACAGAATGTAACATGATTAATTCTTTAAAAACTATAACTTAACATTGATAAATCTTAGTTTTTTATTTAAAATTTTGCCAAAAATCTGGAAAAATCTCGAAATAATTAATAGTAATAAAATACATTAATTACAATTATTATGTTTAAATACATTGTACAAATATTCAATTTTCTTTACATAATACGTGCTTATTGATGAATAAATATTATAATAATAATTTTGTAGATATTTGCTTAAATAATTTATAAAGTTTTATTTTAACCAAAAAATTTATATGAAGTTTTTAAAGATTTATTATATATTTACAGTGATTTTTTGTTATAATTGTAAAACAAAATGTAAAATTTAAGAAATTTTAATTAACAAAAACAAAACTTGAAATCCTAATTTATAAACTTTAGAAGAATGTGTGTAATCACAAAATTAAAAGCAATTTTATGTTTTTATAATTTACTATTTTTTTGCAAGAAACTAAATAAAAATCAGATTTTCTGTACAATGCATGTTTTTTTTTTGATAAATATTTCATACATTTTGATGAAAATAGTTAATAGTAGTAAATATCAATGTTAATTATTATTAACAAATTTGTAAAATTTAATTTTGTAAAGTAAAATATAATTGTAAAAAATATATACAAAATCAATATTTTTTTTGCTGAAATCTTATATTTTATTTTAAATTCAATTATGTAAGATTTTTTTCTATTTTGATCATATTTGTAAGTAATTTTGATGCGAAATTCATGCATATTCAGAGATAACTGATCATTTCTGAAGAGGAGAAGAAGGAAGATCCCAGAAGAAAAAAATCTATAGAAAACTTAATAAAATGATAAGAAAGTGTTCGTGGAAAAGTTTGTGGAGCGCGCTGCGCAGAATTGACAGATTTATCAAATATCTTTAATCACGTGAACGCATTTATCATAACATTTCCCTTCGGAAAAGTTTTGCGTTCCCCATCGAAACTTTGCGAATTAATTTCTTCGCGAATCTCCCGTCTGTCTCCACTTTAAAAAACAAGAATATACAAAAAGAAAAAGAAAGAAAGATGGAATTTAAATGGAACACGACAAAAGACGGATTGTCACCATCATTATTATTATGATTATTATGAAAAAAAAAATCCATGCGTTCGCTACACTTTATTTTGTATTTTCCGAAAGTAAAGAATCGGGAAATTCCATTATGGGATTATCTCCGTCGAAAGTTTCGCGATTGCGACATAAAAAATGTATAAAGCTTAAAACGTCTCTCCGCATTTTCTTTCTTTTCATTCGCATCTTCTTTTCCGCATCAAACCCCGTTGATAACAGTTTTAAAATTTTCCCTCGAGAGTTGCGATTTCTTAAACGGACGGGGCGCGCTAATAATATGGTCGACGTAATTAAAGTTTTAGACGAAATGTGGGGAAAAACTTTAAATTGCATCATTTACGGTCGCAATAATTCGCAAAGATAAGGAAAAACCACCGCCACCCCCCTTCAGACACGATAATTCACGGCGTCTCCGGTCGCGTTAAGCGATCTTTTCCTTCCACCCTTCGCCGCGTAATTGACGAAAATTCCTGATTTTTCCTCTTTCCTCGACTTCTACTCGTTTTTTTTCTTGCACAATGATGCATACACAATGACTCTCCGATCCTTATTATTCTCCGGCTCCTTCGGACGCGGCTTAAAGGATTTATTTACTGCTCCTCGGTCATAAATATGCAGAAACCGGAGCATCAAAGTGTATTTATTCATTAATCTATGCCCATTTTAAGTGGACACAATTTTTCTCGTTTAGCATCTCGAAATCCATACATAAATTCATGACGAACTCAAAGACAACTACACAAAAAAATAAAAAACCAACAAGGATCAACTCCAAACAACCAACTACTATTTGCATTTTCAGCAATTATTGGAAATTTTCTTCAGTGATGAATGTATTCATATAACTAAGATACAACAATAGTAGAAAAAAATTTTCAACTCATTTTTCTATAATTTCCTCATTGCATACAAATATTTGAGGAAAAGTTCATAATTTTATATGATTACATAACATGCTGCATCCACACTATATAGAAATTGATACATACATTTTTATTGTGGATTTGGCAATTTTTAGAAATCGTTTTTTTTGACAAAATCTCTCCAATCTTTTTAAACATTATACTTTATGCAACTATTCTGTTGCATTTACACTATACCTGATATTATACATAAACTTTATCAGGTTATCTAGAGTTTACTAGTGTTTAAAAACAGGTTTGGGATACTTTTTATTGTGGATTTGGCAATTTTTAAAAACAGTTTTTATAATAAAAATTTACAAAATTTGAATACCGGTTTTTTCAAGTTTTTTCAAACGTTATACCTATTATTAACTATAGTGTTGGATTTGCACTATACCTGAAATTATACATTAATTTTATCTGGTTTACTAGAGTTTGCTGGTTATTAAAAACCGATATTTGTAAAATCTGTAAACTTTGAAAACCGGTTTTTAAATTACAAAAACAGCTGTTTTAAATACTATTATGCATGAAGTCGTATTTATGATCATTTTAAGAAGACATACATAAATTCATGACGATAAACAACTACAAAGAATAAAATTAAAGATCAACAGTAAAGATCAACATAAAACAAGCAATAAACTATTTGCATTTATCCGCAAATTATCGAAGATCTTCACCAATGATGGATGGTTTTGAATTCGGAGAAGAGGGGAAGCAAGCATATTACTCGGATTATATCCGGAAATGTTTTATTCAAACGCATTTCGCTTTAATTTCGTATGCTTTACGACTTCCTTCCTTCCATACTTTCCGCCCGTCGTCCGCATCTTAGCTCCATCGTAAAGCAATTTTTTGGGCATTTACGATCGCATCTTGAGTTTTAAAAAATAACTTTTTATTGTTCTTTCGCGCCGCTTTTTACTGCGGCAATCGCATAAAGTGTGTATATGTGTGGGGAGGAAAAACGGAGGAAAAACTAATTTCCGAATTACATACAATGTGTATGCTATGCCCTAAGTTTTATACGGGAAATAAATGAGAGCAATAACTTAGTTATAAAAATATATATATAAGAACCTTTTACATCGCTTTGTGTTTGAAGAAGAAAATGGACGTAAATTGCAATTTCTGCAATTCTGCAAACGTAAACTTATAAAGACTGCTTCAGACTAAATATAGTTTAACTTAATATGTTTGTTTTATGAAAATATAATTTTCCGTTGAAAGCTTTGTTATAATTTGAGTGAATAGAATTTTAAAGAAAATAAGGAAATAATCTTATTTTTTTTTGTGATTGCCATATTATTTATAAATTAATAATGTGAATGAAAATTTGCTTTCTGTGAAGAAAATGAAATATTTGTAAAATTCTTATAGTGCTGCATCCATACTACGCATGAAATATCTATCAACTGTACTAAATATTCACTATGTTTAGTTTTAATTATTTGACAGTTATATGACTTACTATGACTGTATTCAATATTTGACTTTTTATTTTTTTTTACTATTTACCTGTTATTATCACGTTGACATAATTTTGGTAATTTACCTGTTATTTGACTTTCCAAAATTTTGCAATTTTTGAAAATTTAACTATCAGAAAACACCATGAAATTTTTGACTAGTTAGTTGTCATATGACTTAATATAAATGTATGCATATTTTGACTATTTAACTGTCATATCACTTATTATGATTGTGCGTAATTTTTTGTCAATATAAGTGTGAAAGCACTTACCATTTTATATGAAATTTTGACTTTTTAATTATTACATTAAAAAATGTAACTGTCATTTGATTTACTTGGAATATGTGTAACTTACTTACCTTGATTACGTTCAAATTTTGACTACCATATGACTTTCAATGACTGTACACTTTATGAACATTTAACTGTGATATAACTTACAGTGATTGTGTGAAAATTTTGCCTATGTCATATCACTTATTATGATTGTGTACAATTTTTTGACAATATAAGTCTGATAGCACTTACCATTATTATGTGAAATTTTTGACTTTTTAATTGTCATATGACTTGTCAATTTTGAATTTTAGACTGTTCTTGATTTTGTACAAATTTTGACTTACTGTCACATGATTTACCATTATGTATAAAATTTTTGAAAATTTAACTGTCATTTAACTTACTGTGATTATGTGTAAATTACTTACCATGATTACGTGCAAATTTTGACTACCATATGACTTTCAATGACTGTGTACACTTTATGAATATTTAACTGTCATATAACAGTCTATGTAATTGTCATATGACTTACCATGATAATTCTGTGTAAATTTTGGTAATGTAACTATTATATCACTTATTATTGTGTGCAATTTTTTGACAATATAAGTGTGATAGCACTTACCATTATTATGTGAAACTTTTGATTTTTTAATTGTCATATGACTTTTCATGATTGTGTCTGACTTGTCATGATTGTATACAAATTTTGACTGACTGTCATAAGATTTACTGTGATTGTGTGTAAATGTTGACTACCATATGACTTACAATGACTGTGTACACATTTTGAATATTTAACTGTCATATGATTTACCATGCTTGTGTACAAATTTTAAATAATCATAATCATAGTAAGTTGTGTGCAAATTTTGACAATGTAACTGTCATATGACTTATCGTGATTGAGTACAAATTTTGATTAATTGTCATATAACTTACCATGATTATGCAAATTTTTGACATTCAATAATATGTTGTAATATCACTAATCAAAAAAAAAACTATGTAAAGTGTACTTGGTAATTTATTATTTCAAATAAAATTTGATTCAAAACTATAAACTTGAATTGTTGAAACAGCAATAAAAGCAATAAGTCTTTAGTGACTTAATCATTACTTTCGTGCTGTTCTTTGTTTTGTCCGTTGGTCCTAATCTATTACAGAGTCAAAGCTAATTACCAGCAGGAGAAGAACGATGATTCAGTCGATTTGTTTTGGGGAGTACGGCCAGGAATGTTCGCATTTAAAACCGTTCACGCCTATCGCCAATCCAATCGAGTGGATAACAGCAACAGCAGCAAGAGCAGCCAGCAAGATTAATCCTTCGAATGCTTTATTTGCGCATTGTTTTGCGGCGATTTGCCACTGCGGCCTTTAAAGAAATGACTCGTTAATCTTCGCCTGGAATAGGATTGGGAAAAGGCAGGGAAAATAGTTAGTCACGAATGCATATGTACGTGTCCGTTCCGTTTTAGGCTTTAACGATTTTAATTGCCGCTAAATTTCGGCTTGATTTGTTTTCACCTCGTCGACCGGAAAAGCATTTAATGATTGTAATTCGATACTGAATTTATATATAAACGCAACCAATGCTATTACACACAGATTATGTATAAAAAAAATACGTGAAATAGATACGGATAACATTTGAAACTGGATCAAAGTAAAACTTGCTTTCGAAATACTGTTCAAAACAGTAAATAATCCTCCATTTCAAATTCACTATAATATTTAGTTTCCTGCATACTAAAATAGACACATTTTTTTTTATACAATTCTTATGTTTTCCTCTTATTTTATATTTTATAAACATATAACGAATCCTTTAGATCAATTTTATGTAAGGTTTTTTTTGTTTCATATTGGAATTAAAAAAATTTTGTTTTTATTCTTCCAACAAGAAGAATTTGAAGAATTTAATAAGCAGATGGTGTTATTCAAATTACAATAGTAGATTTAGTGGTCCAAAAAAATTACTCGTTGGATTATTAAGCTTCTTAATCGAAAATATCTTAATAACCAACAGGTGAAATTACCT
This sequence comes from Nicrophorus vespilloides, assembly GCF_001412225.1. Taxonomy (NCBI): domain Eukaryota; kingdom Metazoa; phylum Arthropoda; class Insecta; order Coleoptera; family Silphidae; genus Nicrophorus; species Nicrophorus vespilloides. The sequence goes on from NW_017095498.1 coordinate 32,355, forward strand.
ACAGATAGAATTTTTTCTAAAGTTTTTTTTATCCTCATTCCTTTTGAACATTCTCATACTTCTTTGGCTTATTTTTAAAAGAAATAATATTTAATGTAATCATATTTACTGGAATTTTCTGATATTATAATTTAAATTATTGATTATTCTATATAATTATTTGATACAAACTTTTAAAATGTAATTTTTGAAGCTCAATTCCAAGTTTCTTTTTGTATCGTAAAAAGATCGTTTCTAGTATTGTTTTCTTGGTGATTCTCACTAATGGACTGAAATTATTTTTCAAAGTGAACGTGACATGCAACTATTCAGTTTCTTTTATCCTGAAACAACATCTTTTTTTGACATTCCTGGATTAAATCAAGGTTTTCTGAGAACAGGTATGAATCTGTATTTGCATGTGATGATGAAATTGCAGTGTCATCAACAAACATAAATGTCCATTAAAAGTATGTCTGATTTTTATGTAGTAAAATAAGGGATATTAATCGAAAGTTTTGAACAAATAAGAAAGATTTGATGTACATACAAAATAATTTTAAAACTTTGATTTTTTTTAATTTCATCAGCTCACTTTTATTAGCCTGAAGTGTTATAGACCGAAGTCATTTTGTCCTTCATTTTTTATTAACAAATCTGCAACAAAAAATTAAATTTAAATCGTAAGTACCACAGATGGGTCAGAGTGACCCACCTAACTTTTCTTCTAGTATTTTCTAGTGCATTTTTCAGTAGGAGCAAAGCAAAGAGGTACTTATTTTATTGTATATTGTATTTCGGGTCAAAATGACCCATCTATAGCAAATACGTTCTTGAAATATCATGAATATTTGTATATCAAAGTGGTATATATTTGGTCATTTTGACCCATAAGTAGTACTTGTATTTTATTTGCGTGTCAATTAATTCCTTAATGTGATGAAACAATTTCATATCTGAAAAGTAACATATTACATTAACTGCAGCAATGTTTCAGCGATTCGAGTGAAATTCATTAGCTGCATAAATTTCCAGCGGTTTTCAAAATTATGTTGTACTCCATAAACAGCAGTAATTTAAATTATGTATTACGAAACTATCCACCATATTCACATTTTCTGAGCAATTTAATGAAATATGGAAAAGTGGAAATACATATTTAAACACAGTTTCCAGCAATTGCGCATCGCCCTTTATTATTTAATGTATAGGCGAAGCGCGATTAATAAATAATGGAATTTGTAATTCCCAAAAGAGTTTTTTCTTGCTCTTCGGATACTCATCCAGTCAAGGGTTTATAATTTTACGTAATCAATTTTCGCGTACGCGTTTTTTTTTTCTTCTCATACTTCTCTCGCTTCTTGCTCTTCGGATCCTCATTTAGTGAAGGGTTGATAATATTACGTAAAGAATTTGCGCGCACGTCTATTTAAAATATTAAAACTGGGAGAGTAAGAAGCGTTTCTTTAGGGCGGTAATTTTGTGAGAGAAAAAAATGTTGGGAACAGCTTGTTGCTTCCAGAGGGCCCTTTCTGATGTAAATAAATAAAGGGCGCGGAGCGTCGCGACGACACGTTTATTAAACTCGTAAAATGCGGAGGTTAGAGGCGGCTTTCCTCTATACTCTTGCACGACAAATGGAGAGTGAGAGCTGCTGGGGATGCAGAAGGAGAAGATGAGGTTGCGGAGGAGGCAAGAAGATGAGATCCTGGGACCGATATCAGGAATCGTTAGGGACTTCCCCTAATTTATTCCATCAATATTTTCGCAGATCCCACCCAGATTGGTTAGAGCCTCTCTATCTCTTCTCCTGTTGTTGTTTTCTTTTATTTATTTCACTTCTCTCTCTCTCTCTCTCTCCTTTAGACTCATACTTTTTTCTTCCTATTTTCATCGCTGTGCGGCTCCAAAAAGCCCTCCTTGCATAAATAATACCCGCGTTGCAGATGTGCCGACGCCAATTTCGATTTTAATTATAAATGAAATTAACTTTTTGATCGGAGCGAATTTTCTTCAATTTTAACGAAGCCCGAAGGACTCTCCTCTCTCCCTCTTGCGCCTTATTACGCCATCGCATCGACAAAGCCAAAGCACTTTTTCGCTAAATTAAACCGGATGCATTATGCAATGTCCTCTCTTGAACTTGCACGCAACAGCTAAAATTACAGTTTTTTTTTTGTCATTCTATGTACTTATACTAAATTCAAAGCAAAGATTGATAAAAAAAAACTTAATGATAGAAAAAGTAACTAAACTGAATTATTACTAACATACATTATGTAATTTACAGTCAATTGTTTTGTTTTTATTCACAAAAATAGTCATAAATATTCATTTATATAGATGCAAATAGGAAAATTCCATCAATATAAAATTTAGAAAACTTTTGAAGAAGTAAATACAGCAATACCTCGCATAGTCCTATTTCGCTGATATCCAGGACTGATCGAGGACTTTTAAAAAGAAAAGATGATTCTTGAACTATGCAACAGCTGAAATTACAGTAATTTCACAACGAAGATTGTGAAAAACTTAATGATTGAAAAAATAACTAAACTGAATTATTACCAACATAACTAATCAATGAAATTTTCTTATTTACAATTAATTGTTTTCCTTTATTCACAAAAATAATCATAAATATTCCTTGATATAGAAAAAGTATGAAAATTTTAACAATATAAAATTTAGAAATCTTTTAAAGAAATAAATATAGCAATACCTCGCATAGTCCTATTACGCTAATATGCCGGACTAACCGAGGATTTTAAAAAGAAAAAGTGACTCTTGAACTTCCATGCAATAGCTGAAATTTCATTTTTCCTTTTATTTGCTTATATAAAGTTCACAACGAAGATTGTAAAGAATTTAATGATAGAAAAATCTAATTATCTAATTTATAATAATCATAAATATTCCTTGATACTGAAAAAAATAGGAAAATTTCATCATACAGCAATATCTCGTATAGTCCTTTTACGCCAACATGCCGGACTAATCGAGGTCTTAAAAAATAAAAATTGACTTAAGTGTATAAATGGAAAACCCGATCATTTCCCTATAAGAATATAATATATTTGTGCTATATTTTTTTACAATTTATTAAATTTCACCATGTGAATCCGGATTATGCAAGGATTACTGCTGCATTTTAATTGTAAAGCCAATTTTGAATTTTACTAACAATTGAAAATAAATTTGCTAATTATCCTGAAAAAAAAATGTTACAAATCGACAAATTATTTTTAAAAAGTAGTAATTTTTTCAAAATTATTTTTACTTTTGATCAATAAAAATTAAGTTTATTTAGAATTTTTAAAACTGGACTAATTTAAAGTAGAATTATATTTTAATTATAATGTTTTGTGTGAATTTTGTGTTTTGTAAACCACGCTTTATATAAATAATTAGTGTAAAGTATGTTCTTTGGTAAATGTACATGCATTGTTTGCCATTTCGTCGTGTCTGATGAAATAAGTTTTGGCTTCAATTAAAGCGAAGGAAAGCGTATAAAGCGAGTCGAAATATTAATATCCGCGCTATCTTCGTCCTCTTCATCTTCATTTTGCGTAGAACCCTTCCTCCTTACGACAATCGTCAGCTCGCAATTAACGATTATACACATAGTTCTTTCCGGTTTCCTCAACAAACCCAACCACCAACAACCTCAACCCTCGTCATCTTTTTGTTATACCAGAGAATGAATCGTTCGTTGGTTCGTTCTACAGCAAAGCATCCCCTCGATCCAGCCCTGCATTATTCTCTGTTCCACGTTCTGCACTGGATTCTGAGGCCGCTCCAATTTGTATTCCATCGCCAGATAACATTGTCCACCCTTAGACAAATGGCACACTCCTGCACACAAATCCCATAATTACTGCGGCGCGCGCTATTGGATTATCCCCTAATTTACTAATTGAACGGAAATCTTTACAAATTCCAAAAGGCCCTTTCCCTTCCGCAAATTGGATTCGGGGACACGACCAGTAGGGATACACACTGGAACGTCGCCTAGACAGACACAAAAATGCCGAATCAGTTTAATGCATTTACCCAACGATCTATTTGATTTCTGGGTATTCCGTGTGTGTATGGATGTGTTTGTTTCCTTTTAATTAAATTTCAGGACATGGACTTTTACAAATTAATGTATTCCATTGATTGCCGCCTCTAATTCTAACCGTCCTCCGCTCTAGTAGTAATTGCAACCGAATTGCTCTGTTCGAGGTATTCGAAATAAAGGAAACATTCACTCTGCTAAATTATTCAATATATCTTTTACAAATTCAATTGCTAGCTAATGTTACATTATATTGTTCCAAAACTGTCTGTAAAATAATTGCAATTTGTTTATTTATATTAAATTTGTTTTTCTTACTATTTAATTTACTTTCATTTAACCGTACAAAAGTGATGAATACAAATTGAAACAAGGAATTGAAAGTACAATTTATTTTGTTCTTTCTTTAAATATAAATATTTCTCGATATAGAGCAAAAATTTCAACAAAACAAAATTTAGAAATCTTTTGTCAAAGTAAATACAGCAATACCTCGCATAGCCCGGATCCACCAATACCCCGGACTAGTCGTAGACTTTAAAACCAAAACGTGACTTGACAATCTAAAGAGAAAATCTGATCGAAAAATAATAATTTTGTGTATTTAGCTTTGCTCAATTACTAGTAGTAGAAATAGTTTAACGTTATCTATGATAACAAAGTTTATTTAATAAGCTTGTTGTTTTTTTTACAAAGAAACGTATCTCCATTCTCGCCATAGAATTTTTACCTTCGCTTAACGAAGTAATTTCGTGGATCGCATTATATTCGTTAATCAAGGTATGACTGTACGCGAGATATGAGCGTATTTCACGTTTATTCGGAGAGAACGAGGTGTATGCACGAAACATAAAATAAATGGAAAGAATATGTATACTTATATACAAATCTTGAAACTATCATTCACTACTTGCCAAATAATTGCCTAGTATATCTATCCCTCGTTTTACACGATACTTTTTTTTACAGGTTTTCACTTTTACACGGTTAAAACAAATAAAAATAAATAATGAAAATAACCTATCCCTCGTTTTACACGATACTTTTTTTACACGTTTTCGCTCTTACTCGGGTAAAAAAATGAAAATAATGAAACTTTACTCTGTTTTGCTCTAACAATCGTTTTTTAAAATGTTTTTCTATTTACACGGTTTTACATTAAAAAGCGTTTACACGTTTTTCTCAGGAACCTATCTACCGTGTAAATCGGTATACTTAAATAACTTACTAATTACACTTATAGTATACATTAGACGCGAGTTCCTAAAACGCGAATTCCTACAACGCGATAAAAATTTTTGCACGACTTTTTTTAGTATAGTATACAGTGGACAAATACTAACGAAATACTAATCGTTTAACACGATTTCATATAGCGAGATTTCCTGTAAAGAGAAACGTATTAACCGCGTTATACAGAAGTCTACTGTATTATGTTCTTTGTGTTTAATCTGATTTTGAATATTTTTCTATTTACACGATAATACATTCAAAAAGTTACAATTTCGATTAACACGTTTTTCTCAGAAACCTATCTACCGTGTAAATCGAGCGATACGTGTATTTAAATAATCGATTAGTATACAGTAGTCGCAAACTCCTACAACGCGATAAAAACATTTGCACGACTTTTTTAGTATAGTATACAGTGGACAAATACTAACATAATACTAATCGTTTAACACGATTTCCTATAGCGAGATTTCCTGTAAAGAGAAACGTATTAATCGCGTTATACGGGAGTTTAGTGAACTATGTTCTTTGCGTTTAATATGATTTTGAATATGTTTCTATTTACACGATATTACATTCAAAAACTTACAATTTCGATTTACACGAGAAAACTCAGAAACCTATCTACCGTGTAAATGGGGCAATAGGTGTATTTAATTAGCTAAAAATATTTGCATACAACGGACAAATACTAAAGAAATACTATTAATAATCATATAACACGATTATATGATATTCTATTGTCTTAGTAAGTTTGTTGCATTTAATCTGATTTACAGTAGGACTTTCTGATGGATGCTTTACGAATGGTTTACAGGGTGTGGGGAATGGAGATAGAGAACGGTAATTTATGGTGGAATATTAGTTGGAGAATAAAATGGGTAGTTAATATTTGATCTATATACGTGTATGTGAAAGCATTCCGTGGAGTTATTGCCGATGAACATAAGTGGAATTTGCATATGAAGATTAATTAAGTAGAATAATTACTTGGGGAATAACTAGTTCGAGTTCGAGAGAGCTTCTCTACCTCTCCTATCTCTCTTGCAGACTCATACATACACACACACCACATAAATCCGAAATGGCCGGAACTTTATCTCAGTCTCTCTCTCTGAATTCTATCACTGTTTCTCTCTCTGCTCTATATCTATATCTAACTCTCTCTCTCTCCAGATGAGACATTTAGTGTCCCACAATTCAGACCTGAAGCGGAGGAGGAAATACTGCATTTAGTGATAATTATTAAGTGAGCCACACGTTATGAAATAATATATATTTACTCTGCATGTCCGCTCGTGTGCGACTGCTGCAGAAGACATTCCGAACCGTTGCAATTTCCTTCATTAATATTTTAATCTGATGCATCACGTGCTGCTGAATCGCAGAGATTCAAGAAGAAAACCGTTCCTCTAAGACACGAAAAGTTGGAAAGAGATGAAGAGACTAGTCGTTCCAATTAAGAAAACTAATTTCCACTCGCGTCGAAGAAGCGTGTTCGCTAACTGTAATTGCTGAATTGGAAAATGTTTATAATTTTCTATGCAAGAAAAATGTGTGTGTGTGAGAGAGAGAGAGAGAGAAAAAGCGGTTGTCCAATCAATTAAATTAAATGCAATTAACAGATGTAACCGTCCTTCCATTTAAGGCACTTTACGCAACGACTCGTGTTTCTCATTTTCATTTCCACGTTTCGTGCGATGACACAATTTCCGATTTATTTTGTTTCGAATTGCACAAAAACCAAAATGATAATTTACAGCATTTAAATTGCTTTGTCAAAGGGAATAATAATTTATTTAATTATTTATTTCCAAATGAAATTTCAATTTGAAATTATTACAAAATTATTTAGTTAATTTATCATATTTATTAACAGAAAAATTAATTAAAAGAATTAATAATTAATTTCCATTATAGAATTTACAGTTGTATTCTGATCTCATCCAAGATTTTCAATAAAAATAAACATCAAAACATAATTTTAGAATACAGTAGAACCTGTTTTTGTGCGGTCCTTTTTATGCGATTTTTTTTATGCGGTATATGAATTCCAACCAATTGCAACCATTGTAATGTTTTCTATCAGTGTGCATATCTACAGCCTGCTCAAATGATTATGTTAGTCGATTTTGAACCGATTCATCACAAGAAGATGTGCGTTTTGGATTAACACGAGTAGCAGTGAATTATGTATGTGCATTTTGAAAATTTCTCCATATGTACAATGAAAAATTAAATGTTTTTTAAAATGTGTAATTTAATTATTTATTTAGGTTGGATGCACTTTCTCATGTATTTCGTAAATTTTTGACTATCGACCGCATAAAAAAAGTTTCTCTAATATGTGTGAAGTTTATATTTAAATGAATATATAAAGGACTTTACTTTTGTATATGTAAATAATTAATGTTTCCACTTACTTTAAAAATTCATTGAAATATTTAACATATAGTTTCTATTTTACAATTATGACTACAAATAATTATATTTTACTTGGTTAGTTAATTATTTTACAAAGCGGATTGTCATTTGTTTTTAAAGAAAAATGAAATGTCTTAACTGTTTGTTAATTTACAAATGTGGAATTTATTAGGAAATACATTAATTTTCAATTAATATATGTAAATTTTTAATTACGTTTTCGTTTACTTAATAAATGAAATTTTCCTTGAAAGATGAATCAACGTTAACATTTAATTTCCGCTAGATAAATTATAAATCTTGTATTTAAAGTACTTGCAATTATATTCCTTTTAAAGTAAATTTCATTCAAAATATTTTAAATTACGTAAGTATACAGTTATACCTTGATTAAGGCATCCTTTCCACGTAATTCCAATTTCGTTATAGAAAACTTTGTTTTCAGTGCTAAAGATAATATGGCGAAATATGGAAATACGTTGCTTCGTAAAGAAAATGAAAAGCTTTCTTTCAAACTAAGAAAAGTTTTATTAAATAAACAGTTAACTTATATAAAATGTAAAGTGTCATTTTAAAATATGAGTTTTAAGTTGATTAATTGTTTTAAATCTTTGATTTTGAACTTTTAGAACAACTTTTAGCCACATTTTCTTAGTTACTTTTCTTTTCAAGAACTATCAAAGTTTTAATGACTTTATTTGTTGATTTAATATTGAAATTGAAAGTTGAAAGTTGATGAATTGACTGTTTAACTATAAAACACGTTGCTTCATAAAGAAAATTAAAAGCTTTCTTTCAAACTAACAAAAGTTGTATTCAATAAATAATGAACTTAAATACAATGTTAAATAACATTATATAATATGATTTTTAAGTTGATTGAATATTTTAATCTTTGATTTTTAGCATTTGTTCATATTTTGCTTCAAACTGCATTTAAGTATTTTTTATTGACTAACAATCAATGTTTTAATGAGTTTATTTGTTGATTTAATAATGAAATTGAGCGTTGATGAATTGACTGTTCAAATGTAAATCAAATTGAAACCAATCGAACAGTAATAAAAATTAAAAGGTGTTTTTAATTGTATCCACTTTGTTATGGATTCGCGTACACACGAACAAATTTCGCTTGCAAAAAAAAAACGTCAAAGAGCATACAGAGAGTGAGGATATATGGGTCAGGACGTGCCATTATTTAATTTACTTAATCAACGAGCGGCGTTGTTCGATGATGGAGGGTGAGAATGGAAGTGGACAAAACGTTCAATCCATAACAGAGAAAACAGATAAATGGCAATAATCATAATTGAAGGGAGTTGTAATTGAGCGTATCAAGTTGCTACTAATAAAATGCCGGAGTCTCCTGATTAAATGAAATTAAGCCCCGAGGCCCGTCTCCTAATTAAACCCGCGATAAATCAATTGATAAATCGTGTAATGAATCGCGTCTACCAAATGTGACCTCATCTCTCATCTTGCTCCAGCTTCGAGTGGGTGTCTGCGATACGAATGGTACAGCAATGAGAGAAATGCAGATGGAATAAGAACCAGAGTGCAAGAGCGAGAGAGAGAAACAGAGACAGAGATGTTTTCTTCATCTGGCCTTAAATTACTGCTTAAATTGTCTTAATGTGCCCTTAATAATATAAAAGCCTCATCGCAGTGCTCGGAAATTACGGACATTAATCATTTTATATGCGAGCATAAACTGAAAAGAACTGGCGCTGCACAATGGAATGAATGGTGGTACGAGCCGATCGTTTCTGTTTCTTTCTTTTTTCCTCAGATTACTTTACAAACTAAAAAGAATTAAATTGCATTGCTGCAATTACAACGAAATTAAAAAAAATACGTTCGGTTATTGTTTTGCAAGTTGGAAAATTGTGATGTGATCATAAACGCTAACTGCTTCACCATATGCATTTAAAGTGTCTTAATTGCCCGCACATACACTAATTATTCTCAGTAATTAATTAAAGCCCAGAGATAACAGCAATTATAGATCTATATAAGACCGACCATTTATTTTCTGATCAAAATACAAAATTTAAAAAACCGGTTTATACATTTCAAAACCCTTTTTTAAATTTGCAAAATTTGTAAACCGGTTAATACATTGTATTAACATTGTATTATATACTTTATAAGCATAAACACATTGATTATCCATAACTCATAATTAACCTGATTATTTGATTACATTTGTTTCAATTAGAAAATTGTTTTTTTTTTAAATTTAGAATTCTTTTCTTTATTGGATAAATTTGCAAGAATTTGTTTAGTATTTTGAAAACTGTGTTATATAAATACATTTGCAAGAATTCGTAAACTGTTTCATAATCTTGAAACCCGGTTTTATATACTAACATAATCATAAACACTAACGGCTTCACAAAATGAATTTTAAGTATTTTAATTGCCCGCACATACATACTAATTATTCTCGGTAATTAATTAAAGTCTGGAGATAGCAGCGGGCTTAAGACACGAATTATATTATATAACGCACGCAAATGCGGTGCTTTAGAGGAGAGAGATTGAATCAAGTATTGTAGTTCTCCAAGTGGATGACAAAATATCTGGATAAAACGGGAATTGTTATTACTGTTTGTTTGTTCACAAACACCTATCCAAAATTTTCCCCATCTTGCATATCGCCGCTCCAATTAATTGGAAATCTTCTGGGAAATACCGCAACAAACACAATTACGTAATCAAAATGTAAAGTTGTTTTGGATTGTTTGCATTGTATTCAATGATGCTGAGTGGCAAAAATTATGTAAAAGATAATGTTAACGTTTGGTCTAAGTGCACTCAAGACTTGGTTTATGATAATATCAGATAGACCAACATTGAGTAACTGAACTAGTTTAGAAAACAGGAAATGGTGAACTTACAGACAACTTAAATTAAATAATTTTAAACAATACTGTAACAATACCTCGAATAGTGCGGCTTTCAAAAGTACGAAAGTCAAATTTATCTTTATAAAGTCAAGTCTCTTTTTTGTAATTTATATTTGTATATATTTAGTTCCCCGATTAGTCCGGTTTCAAACAATTCTATACAATTGCGAAATCAATTAATTAACAGTACTTTTCGAAGTATTTCTATTCAATATTTAAAAAGAAATCACGTTTCAAAACAGGAAATGCTGAACTTACAGACAACTTAAATTAAATAATTTTAAACAATACTGTAACAATACCTCGAATAGTGCGGCTTTGAAAAGTACGGATTTAAATTTATCTTTATAAAGTCAAGTTCATTTTCTGTGATTTATATTTGTATATATTTAGTTCCCCGATTTGTCCGGTTTCAAACAATCCTGTACAATTGCGTAACCAATTAATTATCCGCACTATTCGAGATACTTCAATCCAATATTTTAAAAAAATCACTTTTCAATACAAAAATAAATTAATAAATTAAAATTAAAACAAATTTTACATAAAAAAAATCTTGAAATTTTGTTATATAGAAAAAATAATCTTTAATAATTGTAATTAATTGTGAATATGGGAGAATATTAAATTTCTTGTTTGAGAAGTTTCATTAATTGAAGCGATATATGTGTAAATACATATTGCGAAATTGGAATTGCTCGTAATATGATATGAACTCGATGTTGTTAATTAGTTGTTGATGATGATCAATCTAAATTATAGCCTTTTGACCTATAAATTACTGTTATTGAGACTGAACATGTAATGAGATATTTGCCACATCTATGTCGTTATAAAACACTTATTGATATTAAAAAAAATCGACTTGTTACAAAATTGTTACATAAAATAAAATTGAATCACACTTTTCTTAAACTTCCAATTAGTTAAATAACATATAAATATATAATAATTAATTTTAGCATATAATTAAATTTGATTAAAAAAATTATTTTCATTATATTATTTTTTCATTAA
>NW_017095498.1:43989-52657 GCF_001412225.1 Nicrophorus vespilloides
CATTAATTTTGTTAATTTCCATTATTTTTTCTCAATTTCATTATTATTTTCTTACTGTTGCTTCTAGTTTTAGTGAAAAAAAATCTTCAGTATAATACGCAAAAATATACTTATATAATTGTTTGATGTATAGCTATCAAACAATTTTGAATATACTTATGTTATAATCTCGCACAAGATTTATTCAGCAAAACTTTCACAATGATGTACAATATATCTAAAAAAATCATGTAACTTAATAAATTCAATAAAGTTTTTGACTATTTTCATATAACTTTATTTGTAAAATTTCGAATAAAATATTTAAAGTATAAACATTTTAAATGAAATTATTATTGTTCTATAAAATATATAACAAAATAAATATTTTTTCAAGTTTTTGACAATTTGTATTAATTTTTTTTCATAGAAGTTTTTAACAACTTAATTTACAAAATTTCTAGTAGAATACGTATACTTATTACTAGTTAAAAAAAGTACTGAAAATCTAAAAAAAATGAAGCGTATTATGTTTAAGATTTTACAAGAAATAAAACTTATCTAATATTAAACATCTGTATACTGAAATCAATAAATAATAAATATAAAATTGAATCGTTTTTCATTGATTTCAATATATTAAAAAATCTCAATCATATGAACGTAAAATTTAAAAAAGTAAATGTAAATTATATTTTTTGTTAATTGTGTTAGTTGTCACTGCACATTATATTCGAGTTGTATAGTTTAATTATTGTCTGTCTAATTAAACTATCATTAATAATTACTAATAAACATGTAGCTTCTAATTCTGATATGCATTCCATTGATATGAGTGACATACGCATACATATGGAATTGCCCCCGCTACGATGTTGTTAATTAGTTGTTGATGATGATGGTGCGCGTTAATCTCAAGCAAAAATAGAAAATGACAAAGGTTACACGCCATTTGTAAACAACAATTAGCTCTTTGTGTTAGCTGGATGCAATACACTCAGAGTTCAATGGATGTAGTCCTCCTCAGACAGCGATAAATCAATGAATCCGAAGTATTATCGGTAAGCAGTTGGTCGTTGGCTCGCATCAAGACGGATTCTTTATTTATTTTCAGACGCGATTCCCGTTTCGTTTTCAACCTTCGAGGCTGGAATTCAGAAAATTCGGTGACGTGAATGCCCGAAGGGGGCACACGCACGGGGGCTCCAACACAACACGCGTACACGCAACGCACGGAGACAGCAAACGAAAAACTTTTCCTACCTTTTTTTCCGTCCACTCTCTTTCTTTCTCCTCCGCGTATTATACACGAACCGCAAAACCCAATTGTCACACGCGACGTGGTAAAAGCCAATCGACCAACGCGTTAAACCTCCAGTTTTATCAACACCAAAACATGGATTACTTAAGTTGTTCTACTGTGTCAGGAGATAATTGTTATCACAACGAGAAAAATATACAACAACAACAGCAACAAACGAGGGAGGTGAAATTGATTTTTTTTGCCTCCCTCTCCGGTGATTAATTCTTTTAATGGTTAGCTCGGTTTTTTTTTTCGCCGAAGGGAAATTACATCCCTTCGAATGAGTTAAAAGTTGCGATTGATTGCTCGGAAGTTAGGTAACTTTTTTTTTCTCTCTCTCGTTCGGAATGCGGACAGAGGAAGGATGGAAGCAAACAAAAAATATATGTGTGTGTAAGCTGGTGAAGAGCGTTTTGCTTAGTTGAAACTACCGTCGATGGAAGGAAGAGTCAATTTAAAACGAGTTGCAGCAAGAACTATTAAATTGAATCCGAGAACGTTCCAATAAATGCCTTTTTTTCGGAGCGCACGCAAGAAACTGGAACGTGGTCGGTCGAAGGATAAGAGCAGGAAAAAAAAAACAATATATATATTTAGAGAAGGATTTGAGCGTGTGTAGAAGAAGATTATTGATGATCGAGCTTCTGCATCGGGTTTTACTGGTCGATTTTATAAGCGCATAATTACTTTCATTACTCAATTGATCGCTTCTTTAACGACGGCTTCGGTGAAGAATGGAATTCAAATTAGCAAAGATATTCTACATCAGCGTTTCTCAATCTGTGACAAAAAACGCGTTATATATTAAATGGGTGGCAAAATGACAGCTGTCACCTTGTGTCAAAGCTGTCAACTTGTGTCAAAGCTGTCAACTTGTGTCAAAGCTGTCACCTTGTGTCATTTAAAATATAGTTACCAATTGGGTCGCAGTGCAACTAATGCTGGGTTACGCGGTGAAAAGTTTGACAATTGCTGATGTACATAATAATCCTAATCAATTTGATTACTTAACAATTACAGATAAAACAATGTTAATTAATAGTTAAATGACAATTGATAATTCTACAACATTGACATTAACAATCTACATATAAATTATAGTTATGAAATTGTTTCCTCGACTTACGACAATTCGCAGTTACGACAAAAAAAAATAGGAAAATCTGTAATAGAAGCAATCAATTTTGATGTTCATTAAACTACATATGTATATTATTATTATTTTAATTTTTAATGAAATTCGAGTTACGATAATTTCGACTTACGTATAATTTATTATAAAAAACGAATTTTCCATATTATTTTTGAAATTTCACTCTTAGCTTTAATTTCAATTTCTACATAAAACACCAAAATTATCAATATATTAAAGGTTCTTTTTTTTTCATTTACATGAATAAGAAATATTCTTGATCGTGTTTCATATATGAAAATACTGAGACAACATAAAATACAGACGTATTCAATAATTTCGTTTCGATCAGAGTTTGTTTATAAAAATTTCCATTTCGGTTGTATTGCAATCTCGAAGTTATTGATGGGAACAACCGAACCCCCTGATTTCCTTCAATTTCCTTGCAAATATTCACGGAGCTTTCATAAAAATACAGGAAAACCCCAAATAGATTTTCCTTTCTCCCATATATACACACACGAACAAACAACAATTGGCACCGTTGTTTGGTAAAGCAGCAGCGGACGAAACTGTCCTCCCTCCGAAGAACACACAAAACAAAACATAAAATACATTCACCAGGTCGAATGCAGTTGCCGGTTTTCTTCAGGTGGCGTAAGGGATTGATTGAATCGGAAAATGGGTGGGCCGAAACAAGAAAACACAATTTGTAAAGTTGCGAGTTTCCTGCTCCTTCCAATGGGAGATCTTTGGTGATCGGATCGTTAAGTAAGAACGTGATCGTTGCTCCTTATTCCGAACACGTGCTCAGCGCGCTCCTTCATCCTCCTCCGCCCCCCCAAACAGAAACGAAAAGCCCTCTCATCCTTCGCCGTCATCCCTCCCCCGTATCAACTTCCACAACTAAACTAAATAAGTGTAATCACTTTTTGATATTTTCTTCTCGCAGAAGAAATCCACCCTCCCACATAAAAATAAGGGAACCATCGATAATTACGGTTTAGACGTGAGGCAAGCAATTCTCCCCTTCTTCTTTTTTTCTACAAAACTTTTTCTATGTTAAAGACATGCAATACCTAGTCATTTCATGAAATGTATCAGATAGTTTATATTACTTTATACTTTACCTTGTTATTCTATATATTACCTAAGATAAAACATGCAATGTATACCTTCCTGTCTCTTCTATTTTTATCTATAAGGTCTTCTACAAGTTTTCCTTCTGTGTTTTTTTGTTAATATCTTATAAGTTTTTTATGTAAATATTTAGCTTTTTCATGAAATGCCTGCATTTATATATTATATCATACTTTACAAAGTTATTCTATAAAATAGCATTGCTGTACAATACAAAGTATTTAATAAATAGATACCGCTAACCCGGCGGATATATCCGCCTTATACTTTACACAGGAAACTTTGCATGCAGGGGCAGTGTGATGGTGCAGTCTTCGAATCTTAGTTCTAAGCGTGGTGTAACTAACGTTTTTCAGAAGGAGAAAATTTTATGGTAAATATGTTAGATTAATTCAAGCTGAAGCTGATTCTTTTAAGTTATCAGGCAAAATTAGTCAATCTTTTTTGCATCATAAGATCATTTTATCTTAATATGTTTGAGGTTCCAATAATTAGTATTAAAGAGAAAATATTTCATTATATACTTTACCCAGATCGAAACATCTATTTTATAGATTAACTAGGTATTTCATACTTCAACTATCTGCAAAAGCAATTTCATGAAATAACTAGTTATCACATATAAATATAGCAGTAAAACCGTATTCACTGAAAAGCGTATACATTCCGCGAATCGTCGTTTTTAGTTTAAAGTATATATTGTATAGTGGTAGAAACATTTTCGCAAACTTTTACTTGTTTTCTTTTACTCTTTTTTGGTTGTTGTTGTCTTATTTTTGTTGTGTACAAGAATTAGAATTGCCAGACGTGCTCAACGCTAAACAAGACCTTGCGTAATTAAAGCTCGAGTATTGCTTTTATAAGCATCGATTAAACGTGGAGTGCCCGGATTAATGAGGCCTTTCATTCATGGGACTTCTACTCACTTCCTCTCAAGGTGGAGATTTTTCTGGCATCGAACCGACAAAGCGCTATATGTGTAACAGATACTCTCCACACGAGCGGCGGCATGAGAAATAGAGTGTGTTTTATGTTCTGATAGCTTAAAAGGGGTCAATGTATTTCGTTTTTCCTTCGTCCTCCTCTTCTATTTTAGTCCCCCGGGAAAAAAATATATATGTTTGTGTGTGTATCAAAGAATATCACGTATACACCACCTAGTAATAATCCGTGGGAAGTAAACGACGAAAAAATGAGGATTTTATATCCTATAATTTTAGTAAATGAGTCTTTATCTGGCATTGGAAATGTATAGTGGATCTCATTCAATATTCATCCGGAGAATAATTATCTTAATGTATAGATAACTACCAAAACAATTCCATAATGTTAACCCATTTATAGATACGAATTCTTTAGACTTATTTGTGCTTCAGTTCAATAAAAATTTAATAATAACTTTTCCGAGACAGAAAGACCTATGATCTTTCTACCAGTTGACTTTTTCTTTCATTATTATTGTATGGAAATGTAAAATTATGATTTTTTTGTATTGTTTCAATTAATATTATTAACATTTATGAAAATAATTACTTGTTATACATTCTAATAATTAAATTAACAATTATTCAAGAAAAGTAACTAAAATGAATATAAAAGAAGACACAAAAACAATTCTTTAATTCTTATAACAAATATGTATAATAATTAAAATTTTAATATATTTCATGTGTATTTCCTTCATTATTTTAAATTACTAAATTTATACAAATACCTTTAAAAAGGACTAATAAATTGTATATATAATATTAAAATACTTCTAAGATTGTTACAATTGTATATATGAGGAGAAACGCGTAAATTCCTTACTTTAAGAGAAAATGTTGTTGTTTTTACTTAACTTTCAATAAATCGTGTTTAATGGAATTAAGAAAGTGCAAATGTATAGAGAATCCTCTTTTGTCAAATAATTAATTTATAACTATTTTTGGTATAAGTGTTCGCACAAACTTACATAACTTTTACATTAACGTACAATTTTCCATTGTATCTCAGATTTATATGCTTATATACATTTTTTGAGAAAATAGTAACATTTGTAATTGATAGTTGTATAAATTCGATATATACAGTCAACGCTCACTTAGTGTACATCATGAAATTACATAGTATGTTCTGTTAATTTATGTTTTTTTTGTGTATATGTGTCGTAGTTCGTACGAACGTAAAATTTGGGTCTATATCGCTAGCCCGAAAACTGAAATATTAGATCATACTTTACAAATGTATTCAATAATTTACCTAGTTATTGTATAAAATAGAATTGCTGTACAATACAAAGTATCTAATAAATAGATACAGGTGACCCGGCGGATATATCCGCCTAATACTTTGCACAGGAAATTTTTATGGTAAATATGTTAGATTAATTCAAGCTGAAACTGATTCTTTTAAGTTATCAGGCAAAATTAGTATTTTTTTTTACATCATGGTAAAAATTATCTTAATACGTTTGACGTTACAATAATTAAGTATTTAAGAAAAACTATTTCATTATATACTTTAACCAGATCGAAATCCCATAGTATGTTCAGTTAATTTTTGTTTTTTTGTGTACATGTGTCGTAGTTTGTACAAACGTACAATTTGGGTCTATATCGCAAGCCCGACAACCGAAAGACCGTCTATTGAAATCCCGATGTTCGAAATCCCGACTGTATCGAAATCCCGACGTTTGAAATCACAACGCTTGAAATCCCAATTATGTCAAAATCCCGACTACCATAATCCCGACAATCAAAATCCCACCTATATCGAAATCCCGAATAAATCGAAATTCCGACAATCAAAATCCCGACTATATATATCCCCACCTATATCGAAATCCCGAATATATCGAAATCCCGACAAATCAATTACACAAAAATAATAAAAGACACTGTCGGGATTTTGATATAGTCGGGATTTTGAGCCAGCCAGGATTTCGAACGTCGGGATTTTGAGCCAGCCAGGATTTCGAACGTCGGGATTTCGATACACTCAGGATTTAGAACGTCGGGATTTCGATATACGGGATTTCGGTTTTCGGGCTTGCGATTGGCAGCGTACAATTTATAGACCTATCTCAAAATAATGTATTCTGTTTTATTTTAGTCGGACGGAGGATGAAAAGATGTTAGAAATTTGTTGAATGTAGAAGATGATGGTTTTTTAGTGGAAGATTTCAAAACTTCAAAAAATTAAGAAAAAATTAAAGTAGTTCTTGCCAAAAAATGTTGACAATCATAGATTTGCAAAGGCATAAGCGATTGCAATTATTGTTAAATAAATGTGAAAAACAAAAATATAGTGTATACGTACCTTTATATCAAAACTTGAGCTGTTGATAAGCAAACAACGTACGTTATTACCGTATAAAGTAATATAATAGAGGCACGTGTTGCTCAAGGAAAAGCAAACAAAAATAATCCCCTCTTCCGCACTTTTCTTGCCACGTTCGTTCTCTCAATAAGATATTGGTGTATAGGGGGTATCCTTAATTGCATTTCCACTCTCCTCCTGCGTCGATAATACAAGCGTTATTTCCCCGAAGGAAACGGCTGCGAAATGATGGGATCGCATCCCATTGACAAGATCGTATTGTCGGGGATTGTTTTCGAGCCGCTGCATAATTCAGTTTCGGTTTGCATGAAATTCACCATTATCGGATCAGAAGAGTGAAGAGGGGCGAAACCGCAAAACCAGATGATGAGCGCGTACATCACTTATTTAAAGTCGCAACTTTAATTCGAGATGAAATAAGCGAAACGGACGAGAAAAAAAATGTGGAGAAATGTTATGGAAAACATTTTATTTCAATTACCAAGTTTCGCTAGAGTAATTCGCTCCATCCAGTTAGGAAGTTGCCGTGTTTGAATTTTATTTTAACTACTGGAAAAGTTGAACATTTCCTAAATTGTTTGAGATAAGAAAATTAGCGTTCGGATCCCATGGACTGAAGTCGTTTTAGCTGTATTCTTTCGTTGCTGCTTTGCATATGATTATTTGCGTGGTGTATATTCTTAGATTTTATTTTATTTACTTTATTATTTTTTTGCTTTCAATTAGACTCAAGATTTTTCTTCTTTTGCTTGCCATGTTCGAGGGAAACTTCGGGCCGAACAAGCAATATTGTATTGAATTATTTGTGGAGGCAGATTGTTCGGAAACTTTAGGGTCGCCCTTTCCCCCAGCTACGAACTTCTAGCAATCCACTCTTTGGACACCATCCCCCAAGACTCCCTTTTCTTCATCTCCAAGCTTTCTATGCTCTCTCTATATATATATAGTAGTGCGGAATACAAGCATGCATGAACCAATTTATTTAGCATCGATCACAGCTCGTAGCTATTCCCTAAACATCTGTTAAAACAAATTTATCAAAAAAAGATGAGCAAGACAATAGTTTCAACGAAACTTGAAGACATTATATAATTAACGTATAAAGATGTATCAATATATAAAGTATTAAGTTTCAATAAAATAAAATGTAGAATTTTTCCACACAGATTAAAGAAACATATGTATTCGCAAGAACGTACGAGACGTTCACATTAACGTACAATTTTCCGCTGTATCTCACAATTAAATACTTATATATGTATACATACACTCGGTCCTCTTTTTATGCGGTTTTTATTTCAAGAAGCATTTTTTTTAAATAACTATTTTAGTCCATTTTGACACGTTTTGACACAAATTGTCAAACCATTTTATCGAAAAAGATGATAATTCTGAACGAACATTCAACGCGACCTTCAGAATTGCATTTCTGGATATCAGGAATTGTACAAAAAAATAGCAAAGCCATCGCAAAATTTAATCACTGATTATATTGTTAAAGGGAAAACATTACATACGAAGTTGAGACTAATTTTACTTGTGAATTATCATTATCTTCAGGACATAGATCTGATATGCTGACTATCTCTTCTAGTGATGAAAGTAATTTCGAAAATTATGCCGAACACTCTCATATAGCGACGATAATTCTAAAGAAAAATTGTGAAGAAAGATTAACTTTCATAAAAAAATTCTGTATTTTTTTTTGTAAAATTGTTCCGTATAAATTTAGAAGGAATATATGTTAAGATTATATTTTTCTGAAATTTAATAAACTTGTCTATGATTGTTAA
>NW_017095498.1:52669-75047 GCF_001412225.1 Nicrophorus vespilloides
CCTTTTTTATGCGATTTTCGGTATATTGTAACTCATTGATTTAGTTTTATGCGGTTTTAAAAAAATATGGAACGTATCCTTTATCTTTATACGTGTGTCTAGTCCTTTTTTGTGCGATTTATTTTTATGCGTTTTCCTGTGTAACGTATCTACCGCATAAAAAGAGAACCAAGTGTATTTCTATTCTCAGTCTACGCTCAGTTAACGTACATTATGAAGTCTTCGTACGAACGTACTTATCGTATACATGAATGTACTTTTTCCAGTAGTATCCCAGATTCGGTGAACTCATGTCTTAACTTCTGTTCTAATTGAAAAAGATATTCTGTATTATCTAAATATTACATTGATCTGGACACCTTACAATATCTAACAAAAATATACCTTCAGGAGCGTACAAAGTATATTATTTAAACAGTAGTTCTATGAACTTCTAAAGATATATTCTTCCAAGATGCAAGCATCCTTCCAGACTCAATGTCCTTCATCTCTTCAGTGCCTTCCTTCTCCAGTGCTTTATACCAGTATTTAAAGTCGTGTGCAATGCAACGCGATGCATGCACATGCACCGATTTATTTAGCATCGAGGCACGGTGTGTAGGTATTCCTTAAACGTGTCGTTTATGCTGTTTGCGTATTTAAATTTATTCCGGGACATAAATCAGTCGATTTCGTGTGCAGGAGGCCTTAAAGTTTTCCCACTCTCGCGACTGCCGTTCGTTCATGCGCGTATTTGAATACAATATTCGCCCGCTAAAACGGCGATTTGTCATTTGAATTTTAAATAGATTATTTATGTTATATTATTTATTTGCGAATCGCACGAATCCGCCGTGGATTCTCCCCCTAACAAAAAAAATAATATAAAATAAGACAAATGTCTCTTCGTTCAATACCCATTTTACCTTTCGAATAAATCGAAACAGTTTTACTGCAATGTTTTTTTTTCTTCTTCTAGATATTTCTTTTATTATATATACGTATTACGAATAATATATATTTATAAGGTTTTTTTCAAAGGTTTCTCAAACTCGTTTAAGGAAAGAAATAACATCGTGGTTTGTCTGAAATTTTATTGAAATATGTATCTCAGATACGATGAGAAAGTGTACGTTCGTGTGAATAAATTGATACAAAAAATCATAAATTCATTGAATATTTGACTAAATCACAAAATACGAACATAATGATAAATTAAAATTTCTTACTGCAATTATAGATGCGACGAATATTTTTATTACAACGACAAAGTGTACGTTCGTGCGAATAAATGGATAAACTAAATCGTTCAGATTGCGAACTGCAATTTACAGATGCATTATGTACGTTATTTGAAAGATGAATCTCTATTACACTAAATCTGCAAAAAATAAAGAAAATGTCAATCTTATAAGTAAATATTTTCACAAGAAATAAAATTCGTTTAATATGAGAAAAATAATAAACTAAAATAGAATATAAAAATGTATACAGGTAAATTTCCGGAATTCAACAACAAAGTGTACGTTAGTGTGAAATTTTAGCAAAGTAATGTGGACAATAGTTTCAACGAAACTTGAAAACATTATATCATTAACGTATAAAAATGTATCAATAAATAAAGTATGATATTGATCATTACTTAAATTTCAATAAAATAAAATGTAGAATTTTATACACACAGATTAAATAAACATATGTGTTCGCAAGAACTTACGTGACGTTCACATTAACGTACAATTTTCCGTTGTATCTCAGAATTAAATACTTATATATGTATACATATTTCTATTTTTTTATTTTTGTTTATAGTCTACGCTCAGTTAACGTACATTATGAAGTGTTCGTACGAACGTACTTGACGTATACACGAATGTACTATTTCCAGTAGTATACCAGATTCTGTGCTCATCCGTTAACTTTTTTGTTATAATTGAGAACAATATATCTAAATATTATATTTTGATCTGGACATCTTATAATAACTAACAACTTCAAGACCGTACAAAGTACAGTGGAATCTCGCACCTCGCATAACGAGTATTTCGCTTAACGAGCAAGATGAATTGCAAGAAAAATTACTCGCTTAACGAGCGACGTTTCGCATAACGAGTGACGATGTAAATATAAGTAAATATTTTCGCAAGAAATCAAATTCGTTTAAGATGAGATAAATAGTAAACTAAAATAGAATAAAAAAATGTTTATAGATAAATTTCCGGAATTCAACAACAAACTGTACGTTAGTGTGAATGAAGTACGTTTGTGCGAATTAATCTTTTCTATTATAAATTTTAGCAAAGTAATGTGGACCATGATTAAATTCACTGAATATTCAAATATTATATATTGGTCTGTACGTTCCTTTAATCGACCAACAAAATGCATAATAAACAATTTGCTTTGCCGCATCACGTACATTATCCATACATTATTCACCAATTAATTGTATTCTCAAATTCGCAATTTATTGAACCCAAGCCTCGAAGTTGATTCACCCTCCGCATCCTAATTACAATTAAATATACAGTCCCCGGCAAACGCAAGGCTTTCCAATCGATTAACAGCGCTAATGACAAACACGAGTAACCCAGAATCCGTAACAGGTGTAAATCCATTTTCCCCTTTTGTTTCATTCCTTTATTCCAAACGTTTGTCCTTTCGCCTTTCTTCTTCCTTTTTTTATTGTATTTCTTTGTGTTCTCCTTCATCCATCCCCCCTCAGGTAGTGATGCCATTGGTAGCAAATGTTCCGGACGAAATTCGCGCAATTCTAATAAATTCATTGCCGGCCCATCTGCTTTTATTTTTACTATTATGATTTTTTTCTTCTTCCTTTCGCCATCGTTTCAACCCCTGCGTCTTAATGGGACTCTTAAAAATATTCCCTTCGTCTCCCGTGTCCCTCCCAGTTTTATGGGTGGGCCTAAAGCAAACGCTACATCTGCATCTACATATTATTTATTTTCTTTTCACAGCTTCTACAACTTTTCATATAATCGATTCTCCTTAAACGTCATCTGCTTCTTACACTTCTTCATCCTATTTTTCTCCTGATCTTTATTTTTTTAAATTATTTTTCTTCATCTTTATCGGTGTTTTTGTTCACCTATATGGAAGTATACGTAATTTGCTTCTTACTCTTTGTCATTCGATTCTTACACATCTTCCTCTGTTTCTTCTTCATCCAATGCTTCTGATTCTTAATTTTTATTATTATTCTTTACCTTCTTCAGGTTTTTATTCACCTATATGGAAGTATACGTAATTTGCTTCTTACTCGTCGTCACTCGATTCTTACAAATCTTCCTATGTTTCTTCTTCATCCAATTCATCATCTGATTTTTAATTTTTCTTAATTTACTTCATATTATTCAGGGTTTTTTTTAACTATATGGAAATATACGTAATTTGCTTCTTACTCTTTGTCAGTCCATTCATACAAATCTTCCTGTTTCTTCTTCATCCAATTATTCTTCTAATTCTTAATTCTAATTAATTTTATTCATCTTCTTCAGGTTTTTTATTTACTTACATAGAAGTATACGTAATTTGTTTCTTACTCTTCATTCGATTTTTACAAATCTTCCTTTGTTTCTTCTGCATTCAAATCTTTTTCTTATTATTATTTTTGTATTATTTTTCTTCACCTTCTTCAGAGTAGATTTTTACCAATATAGAAAGAAGTATACGTCATCTAAGAGGCTGATTCGATTCTTCCACTTCTTCCTCTGTTTCTTCTTCATACAATTCTTATATTTTTCTTCATCTTCTATTTTTCTGGATTGATGTCTGTAATAATAAAATTATTCATGGAACCACGGGATGTCCTCGGTCGCAGCGTGCGCTTTGTGGTCCTCGCGTGCTCACGCGTTTATATTTTATTAAAATTTAAAACGACTGATTTTAATCGCAAATGATGCCATTTGTTTAGTTGCTCGTGTCTAATGTCCTTAACATCTAAATAAATATATCAAAAGAATGTATACGCATATGCAGACCGTTTTTATTACCTCCTCCTTCTTCTTTAACATCCATTTATCCTTTATTTATTTTATTTTCACTTTATCCTTCTTTTCTGTCCGTTTTCTCTTCTTTTTTTATTATTCTTGGGAACGGAGAGATAATAATATTAAGAGGAAATATTTAGTGCCAAAAACGGATGATGCATCGTCCTCGCGCGATATTAACGCCCATAAATCTTTTATTACATTGCATTATACACGCGCACTGCCTCCGTTCGCATCTTTCGAATCCTCTCGCGCGCAAGGATGAACTTTCGTGAAACTCCAACGCATCCCCAGAAGACTTTCGCTATTTTAACAGAAATCTCTTTACTCTTTTCATAGCTTCGTGGTGTTTAATCTTCTATATTAGTTCAGTTTTTGCTTTATTAGCTTAATTTATTAAATCCGACTCAAATAATTATATAGCTTTTTTTTATTAAATTTAAATAATATTCAAATAAATTAGTAAAACTAATATTAGAATACAACTTAATTCGTTATATAATTAAATGTAAAAAATGTATTTAACATGAAATTAAACTAAAACTTGTACATATTTATTATATTATTTATTATATTTTCTTTACAACATATTCTTATTATTTTATGATCCTGTTAAAAAGATCAAATTTTTAGTATAAATTTGTATATTTTTTTTAAAACGTGGAGATTAATAGGAACATAGACAGGATGTTTGGAAACTAATAGAAGCTAAAATAAATAAAGTCTGAGCAATAAAGATTTCCCATGAGCACATTTAAGAAGATATTTAGTAAAATAATCGGAAGTTGGAAAAAAATAAAGTTTAGCAGATTTGGGATTTTATTATAAAATCAATTAAAAAATAATTAATGTGTATTTGTAAGAAGATTGTTTTTAATTCGTTCAGTTGTTATACTTTGTTAAATTAAACTATTTTTAGTTTTTTCTATTTAGTCAAGTTTGTTCAAATAAACTCAATACTGTCTTATTTTTTTTCTATATAATGATATAAAAATGAATTTGTTGTTCATTTATTCAAATTTAGTTAAGTTATTTTGATGTTATTACATTAATTCTGAAGACTTAATATAACAACTTTAGTTATGAAATTATTTAGTGATGTTTTTGCTAATTATTAGGTGAAAAGTCTAATTTAATTAAGTTAATTTTTAAATGTTATTATATAGTTCTACATTGGCAGAACTTTAAAATATACGAAAGAACTAGTTTTTTTCTAAATTTAATTATTTAGTTACATTGTCTTACTTTTACCAATGTAGAAGAATTTTTCTAAATGAAGAAGTAGATTTTTTATAAATTTAATTGTTTCATTACTTCGTCATACTTTTAACAATATAGGAGTATTTTTATAAATGAAAAAGTACAGTTTTTTTATAAAAAAATAATTCTTTTGTTACTTTGTCATACTATTACCAATATAGATGTTTTTTTAATGAAGAAGTAACGTTTTTTTATATAAACATAATTAGTTCGTTACGTAATAATAAAAAATCATGTAAAATTATCATAATTATAAGAATTAACTAAATTTTGTAATATTTTTTTCGAACTTTTACCAATATGGAAGATTTATTCTAAATAGAGAAGTATATTTTTTATAAATTTAATTGTTTCATTACTTTGACATACTTTTATCAATATAAAAGTATTATTATAAATGAAAAAGTACCGTTATTTACATAAACGTAATTATTTCGTTACGTAATTAAACAAATTACATGTAAAGTTAATATAATTATAAGAATGAACTAAATTTTGTAATTAAAAGAAAATAATGTAAACTTACTATAAATATTTCGATACTTCAGTTAAATTTTTCTATTAATTATTACATAAAAAAATGAAATTTTAACTAAAAATACTTATGAAGAAAACAAATAAAAATTCATTGCTTCAAATTTATTGAATTTTGAAAATATCGTGAAAATATTCAGTGAAGAGAGTCCTTATAAAAGAAGTGATTTCATGCTTTCAATGGATTTTTAATTAAGAAATCTGTTACGTAACGAAAGGGAGAAGACTAAATAATAATGAAAAGAAAAAAGAAGCAGCGAAAGACAAAGAGACGCTCTTTGACGTATCATTATACAGGAGAGGCGGCGTGAATTTATCGAAGCAATGTGACGCATCTGCGGGGAGGCGGCGCGCGCTAATTTCTTATTAACTTCCTTAATTACGTATTGAATTTCGGCAACAATGCATATTAATTAAATTCGAGTGAGAAAACCTTTTGATGTTTTCCCCGTATTATTCACTTCTTGCCTCTCCTCTCGCACACCCACCACGCACAATTTGTCGATTGTTTATTTCCTCTTAATTAAAGGCCCCACGGAAAGACTGTGTATATTATATGTATATTTATATAAATGTGTATCTAATTGCAGAGCGAACGATAAAATATGAATTCGGGGATTTTATTAAACGGATCCCATAAATTTCGGTTGTCGCCACCCCGCGGCACAGGGATGGAGAACCTTTCGACGAAGAACCTCCAACCGTATTTATTTATTTACGCAAGAGCAAACAACGCGCCCTAATTAAGTGCCACTTCGGCTCCTTTTCGCGCCTATTTATTTGTCTTTTCCTCCATCGACTCGAACACCCTTAAACACATGTTACAAGAGACATCTTCAAAACACGTGTCTTCAGATGAGAGAATCTTTAGAGTATTCCCAAAGCGATTTCACAGCTGAAGAAGACATGAAAAAAACGTTAAATCTACCTGCATAGATCAAAACCAAGATGAATTTTCAGTTTGCAACAGAAAAATTTAAACTATTTTTTTAGCTTTGTTAAAATATTAGTTAGTAAAAATATAACTAAATTAATATTTATTTGTTCTCGGGAATTGAAAAATAAATTTCCCGGGATTCTCAAAACAGACCCAAAATTTATAATACTTAGTTTTAATTTGAACCAAGATATTATTACTTTACAAATAGAATAGTTTATTGTAGTTTAAAAACACATGTTTTGTGAGAATTGTCCTCCGATTATTCCCAAAGGGATTTCCCAGGTGAAGAATGAAAAACGTTACATCTACCTGCCCAGATCAAAATCAAGATTAATTTTCTCTTTACCCCATAAAAAAAACTGCGTAAAAGAAAGAATTAAAATGGTTTCTAATATATTTATGCGAGGGGGTGCGATTATGAATTATGGACATTTTTTTCTTGTCCCTCTTCGGTATTATTCTCAAGCAGCGAAATGCACTTTGGAGTAAAAAGATCAAGTTCTTGTATAAAAAAGAGAAAGCAGCAGCAAAAAAAAATCCGTACACACATAATAAGGGAAAGCTTTTTCTTTCCTTGAGCATCGTAACCCATGGTTTTTAGGCTGAAAGGGATGTTTTGGCGAAATGCGTGTGTGTGTATTTTTTTTGCCTTTCTGAGGGACGCCCCTTTTATGTTTGGACAACCGCCGATCAATGGGTGCGGGCAACAAAGGAGGCAGAAAGAAAACCCTTTCGGGTATTTGAAGAAACTCGTTAAATTATTGAAATCCCGTTTGCTCTTTTGCGGAGAGAAATTAGCGCGCTCCGTTGGGCGCGCGCGATGAGCCCTTTTTCCCATGCCCTAAGTGCGGTGTCGGCGACGGCAGACGAAAAGTATTAACTTTCGATTAGAAACCTTTTGCGCCATTCATTGTTCGAGCGTGTATCTTGAAATTACATACCGTTTTGAAGCCCTGTCCGTGCTCCAGCGAGTCTCTAAAGTAATAATTTTTGTTAACTTCTTCTTCAAAAACTAGGTTTACATTAATTATGTATCATGGAGAATATCAATTTTCTAATCAATACTCGTTAAGAATCTGTTAAATTACTTAATATTTATAGATTAAAAAAAAACTTATAAAGCTTCGTCCACATTGTTTTAGATATGAGACATAATTCTATTTCTAATATTCGATTTTACTTTTCTTCTTAAATATTTTTCATTCATAATTCGTTAAACTATAACATCAAATAATTATTACAATATTTTTACCTATTCATGAATTATAATAATCTGAGTTAGCTTTCTCGGAGAAGCCTTTTCAATACTTCATTAGATTAGATTGCATAAGCAAGTGAAGTAACAAGAAGTGTATGATTTAATTTGTGGGTCCCTTGCAATTGTATATTTGAAAGATTGAAGCAAATTTCAATTTGAGGGCCCCATCAATTTTGAGCGTGGGGCCTCAGAAAAAGTATTTGCTCTGGCAAAATATATAATTATACGTATATACTTAGTATGTGATATTCAAAAAAATCTTATTTCAAGTTCTAGTTGACTTTTTGTTTAAAAACTTGGTAAAAATATTGCTCATAACAATTTTCTTGGGATAAATTTAAATAAAATTAATTTTGAAAAACTGTGTATTTCCTCTATGGGATCAGTGCGAGGAAATCTGCTTGGAAATAATAAATTCCAAAGAATATACATATATTTTTTTTGGGCCCTCTACAGTAAAGCCTCTTCGGCAATTTTCCTTTGGCGCCATATGAAAACGCGTATTCGGAAAAGCGTATTTTAGGCGGGTGAATAATATAGAGGAAAGGTGAGAGATAAGCCGAGGTGAGAGTGCGAGAGAGGAGAGCTGCTCATCTAGTGGCAATGACATGCCATAACCATTCATCCTGAAGGGGTGACTGGGGCTCAGGAATTCATATCAGAAAGCGCTCCATCCTCCGTCGCATCATCGCGAATTTCCCGGCGCTATCTTCATCTCCAACAAAACGATGATGACGATGTTACGATAATGATGATATCACGATGACGGTAATAAAGAGAACCGTAAAAAAAACATTAACGCGAAACGCTTCCATATGCAATTAAAGCTTGGAGATTATTTAAAAAAAAACTAATGATATTTCAACTTGATATAGAAACTAGTAAATTATTATTAGCGAAGCGGATATTTAGCGTTTTATACTTAATTCCTTCTATACAACTTTTTTTCCTTACTCTTCACGTTTCACGCAGTTCCGAGAACCCAAAGAAAAGTTACGCTTTCGCGCCGCTTAATCCTCTGGAAGCCCAAGACTTTTAAAGCTTTTTAATATCTTTGTTGTTCGGAAGTTTTTCCTCGCGACGTTTTTAAAGTTTTCCTACAACTAAAATCATAATTTCTTCATTACGACTCCATAGTTGCATGAATTATTCATGGGCATCCGCGTTTTCCGCTTAATGACCTATTAAAATTGAGCGGAGGAACTGAAGAAAAAAAAATGAAAATAAGTAAAGGAAACGCCACTAACTACCCTCAGATTGTTTCAGTTCAAGCGCACTGCAGAAACAGCATAAATATTTATTTGTAAGGAATGCAAGTAATTTATTCATTTTCTTCTTGTTTTTTTTCTTGTGTGCGATTGGCATTTCGCGTTGTGTCGCATAAATTTCGCGTTTCTTATAAATATTAAGAGAACGCAATGAGTGGAAGAGGGAACTGAAAGAGAGAGAGGTGAAGGAAGTGAGCTTCGAATCGGATTCTTCGGCCTCTCTCCATGCGTACGGGAATCAATTGAATGCTGAATGCTTTCAACTTGCGAAACGATGTTTGTATAAAATTAGCATCTCTTTGTTGGCTTTAATTGATCGGCCATTCTGCGACGAACGAAATTGACATTCAATTAGTTTTGATGGGGAGAAAAGAGGAAGTCGTTAACCCTCGACAATTTACACAGAACCCTCCGGCTCTCTCCTACCGAGCGACTTTTTCTCTCGTTCACAATTTTTATTTATTTTTAAACGGCGATCGAACCTCCATTTGAATAACCTAATTCCTTCAAACACCTTCTGCTGTATCCAATATAGCTTACAGAAATCCTTAGAAATTCTTGTCCAAAAATGTTAGTTTAGTGCAGGAAATTCAGTGTCTCATATCATATTGAACCTAATATTATTGTATTTTATAAAAAATAATATTGTTTAAAACTTAATTGTAAAAATTTATTAAATTTTTAAATTTGTATTTTTTATAAACTTAATATTTTAATAAAAAAAATCAGTACATAAAATTTTACTTACAGATTTATTGTTTGATTGAATTTGTGGGTCCTTGTAATTTTGTATTTGGAAAACTCAAGAAAAATTTAAATTTGAGGGCCCTATCAAATTTGAACGTGGGACCTCAGAAAAAGTATTAGTCTTAGTTTTCTAGTGTCGATAGTGAAAAAACAACCTGTTTTGCATCCTGTGGCTTGAACGGATTATTTTACTATTTCACTATTATTTACTATATTAGACTGTAAATTATTATATAATATTGGTGAAAGCTTAAATTAATAATTTAAATTATATGAGGGCCCCATCTATTTGATTGTGGGGCCTCAGAAAGAGTATTAGTCTTTGTTTTCTAGTGTCGATAATGAAAAAACAATATATTTTAAAATGAGCTGACAAACTGATTTTTTTAATATTTCTTTATTATTTACTATATGAGACTGTAAATTATTATATAAGATCCGTGAAAGCTTAAATTAATAATTTAAATTATATCTAGTACAAGTGGACAGAAATTTTGTACGTACTAATGACAGCGTCTAAACTTGTTAACAATTGAAAATTTGCTAAGACGACGCGAAGCGCGCAAATAATTTGAGCAATTAAGAGGAGGGCACGATTGCATAATAACGCTAATTATGAGGCGGAAAACGTGAAGTTGGAAAAGATTGCGCTGCTACATAACGACCAGTCGACTAATTATGAATATTGGCCGAATCGCGAGGGAAAACATTATTGTTGGAAAAATCGTCGGCGAGGGCAGCGGCGGCGGCGGTAAAACTAATTGGCAATTTTCATCAATAGTTAAACTCTTTAATTACCTCGTCGGGCTTTTGTACGCTCGCCTATCTCCCTGTAATCTCTTCAGGATGCTGCGCTCACCGGACAGATTTCGCATAATCGATCCATTAATCATCGCATTCGACTGGTTTATATTTAATTTATTGCCATCCCCGCATCGCTTACATTAATTACTATATAGTCTTACATAGTTTTCTTTTTCCAATTGCTAACTGCATTTTTGCACAGATATGAACGTATAGATACAACACTCGTAATGCAATAAATACCACAAACATCAACTAGATAAAGTTTGTAGTTATTTTCAAAGTAACATTTTTATTCGATTATAAAATAACTGCGTTAATAACAATTTAAAAGTACTTTTAAAGAGTAGTAATTTTTAAATAGTAAATTATTTGGAAACCGAAATGATTTTTGGTTATAATTTTTGTTCGAAAACCGAGGCTTTTAAAGACTTGTATACTAAAATAATGTTGGTGCAACTTGGTTACAGATTATGTTTAAGTGGTCCAAATTTTGCAACTGTCTCTATATTAAAATATGAATAGAAAAAAAGTTCATACAAATTTTATATACATATTTTACTATTTTATTATTGAATGATATCGTACAATTTAGATGATTTACTTCCGTTTTATTCAAATTCATAATTATGTAAAATTTTAAAAAAATACTGGACCAAATTAGGCAACTCTACTCTATAAACACTCTTTAAATATAAAGATTAATCTCAGAACAAATGAAAAGAAAACCGTTTATACACGTATCACTTGTATTTATTATTATAAAAATGTCCATGTGGTCCAAATTAATCAACTCAACTCTAGATTAAGTATTTAAATATAAAAAATACAAGCAAACCCTTATTTATGAAATTTAAAAAAAATAAGTAGTCCAAATTAGGCAACTCTACTCTATATACACTTTTCAAATATAAAGAATAATCGCAGAACAAACGAAAACCGTTTATAAAAATATCACTTGTATCCACCAATTAGTGGTCCAAATTAGGCAACTCATCTCTATATTAAGTTTTTAAATGTAAACAGAACAAATGAAAATATAACAAATTTATAAATTTCTCTTGTATTATGTTAAAAATATACACGCACACAAAAATATTTTTTTTATATACACTTTGCCTGTATTTATGATAATAAAAAATGTTTAGGTGGTCGAAATTAGGCAACTATAAGTAAAACAAAGCAAAAAACATCATTTATTTTGATTATTTTTTGCATACTATTTAATTTTTGAACTTATTCATACTCTCGAAGTTGAAAAATCGTACCAACAACAAAAATATACATCAATAAATTTTAATTTGCTCGGTTACACGAATACAACTGAACGATATTTCTATATTATATATTATATATATGCAATAGCATTTGTGAAGGGCAAACATAAAAATTGTGGTACGCGACCAATGCGTGTGTTTTTTTTGTATTTCGACGAAATGTTACGTTTTTTTTGTGTTTGCCGCTTTTTAATTATTATATGAATACGAATGGTCGCAATATATTGCATTATTTGTGTGTTTTTCGTTTTGTATTCGTAACATTTTTTTTTCATCTATTTCTGTCGGTTCGCCGCGAATGATGATAATTTTATTTATGAAAAACGCGCCGAATACTGTACAAATTGTTGCTATTAATCAATCCGTGGCTGTATTTCATATAAACGTAATTAACGTATTTTGAAGATCAAAGATTTATAAATATAATATGTATAAATACGTATATAAATATATTTTGTTGGAATATATTCATTTTGTTCATTTATAATTACAATTTTCTTTATTAATTACATTACAATAATTAATTTATTATATTAAACTAGTTTCATTAATATTGCATTATTTCAGTAATATTTTGTAAATATCGCAAATTTGTGGTCGATTTGTGTTGTAAAATTATGTTCGAAAACCGGGTTTTCACATAAATTATCGTTATCATCATAACATTGATAAATACAAAAAAAAAACTTTGGATTTTCTTAAACTTATTGGGAAATAGGAAAAAAATTGAATTATGTAACGACCGTTTTGTCTATGCTTGTGAGTCGCGAGTCATAATGCTTGGATTGGCTTTTTAGAAAATAGTTTCCACTTTGAAGGACGTGTGACAGATGTAATTTTATACGTCGGGACTTTTAAACGTTTCTATATAAAAACGTCTCGCGTTTCACTGTTTAATACATGAAGCATGGAAGAATATTTTAATCGGGCGTCGCAACTGACAATCTTCGATATTTTTTTTCAGT
This sequence comes from Nicrophorus vespilloides, assembly GCF_001412225.1. Classification (NCBI taxonomy): domain Eukaryota; kingdom Metazoa; phylum Arthropoda; class Insecta; order Coleoptera; family Silphidae; genus Nicrophorus; species Nicrophorus vespilloides. Next base: position 65,712 of record NW_017095498.1, read on the forward strand.
TCGATCATCTTCCGAAAACGTTTCAATTCTTTCGATTCGAATTTTGATGCTTCTTTATAAGAATTTTTATGATTATTTGTTTAGTAAAGTTTCGTTTCTTCTTTAGTATAATTTAATTTCGTATTTGTAAGAATTTTGATACTTTTTTAAATTTTCAATTTTTTTTATAAACATTTTGATTCTTCTACAATTTCGATTCTTAAAGAAAGAATAATTTTGAATTTTCATACCTAATATTTCAAATCTTCTGAATAAAAATATGTTTTTTCTCACAATTTTTTATTTACCTTTTGATTTGTATTAAAATTTCTTCTTTTTAAGAAATTTCAATTTTTCTTTCTTGTACATAAATTAATTCTTTCATCCTAAAATGTATTTGTTATTATAAAAATGTCCAGGTGGACCAAATTAGGCAACTCAACTCTACATTAAGTATTTAAATATAAAAATACAAACAAACTAATGAAAATAGAGTTGGATCATTTTCTTCAATTTTCTTTAAACCCTTATTTTTGAATTTAAAAAAAAATAAGTAGTCCAAATTAGGCAACTCTACTCAATGTACACTTTTTAAATACAAAGAATCACAGAACAAACGAAAAGAAAACAGTTTATAAAAATATCACTTGTATTTATTATTATAAAAATGTCCAGGTGGTCCAAATTAGGCTACTCAACTCTAGATTAAGAAATTTCGATTTTTCTTTATTATAATTCAGATTATTCTTAATTTGTATTATTGTTTATTACTTTCTTCTAAATAAATTAATTCTTTCATCCTAAAATTTTTATACTTCTTTATAACTTTAAAATTAAGTTTTTTTCTTTTGATTCTTATTTATTACAATCAAAAGTAGCATTTTTCTGACCAAATTTCCACTCATCCTAAATGGTGCTTAAGTCCTACTGTCTTACTAAATCACCCGGGGGTAAAAAAACTACCTGATTTAAGGCATCCGGCTTCATTGGAGCTTCAACGGGGAACGTATGCGTGCAGTAACTGGATATCTGGAACATCTGTCCAGTTGGTTTTTCGTTACCAAAAATCCTCCACCTCCTTCCTCCTCTTCATCATCACCATCATCATATTCCTCCTCATGCAAAAGCTGCACGCGGTGTCCGAATGATTTTGCATTTAAATTGAATTAGCGTTAATTGCCTGCTCGTAAATAACGAAGGCCGTTTCGTTGTTATTCTTCGTGTTATTAGTGCGGGGGTTGCCCGCTTTATCCGATCACACGATTCTTGATGGGAAAGTCTCGCAGCGTTCGCCTGGGGTGGCCAAGTCCACCAGTTAACTCTATTAATAATAACTGCCCTGATGGGAGCCAATACAAGTCAATTATTTTCGATAACTGGACGTAATTTCTCTTATCCCACCATTCGCACACCGCACAAACATTAATCTCTTTCCGCTTCCGGAAAACCCCAATTTTTTTCTCTCTGCAAACGTAGATAACGTAGGCGTTGTTTTGTTGTAATTTGCGAGATTCACCATCAATAAATAAATCACTTATAAGTATTTCCAATTCTCAGTAAATCAATCTTAACTATCGTTCTTTAATCAATAAAAACTATATAGAAGAAAATTCAATTTTACTGGAATTTTCAGATGCGCATTATATTCGAGATTCTGCAATAAGTAAAATTTTGGAAGCATAGTAAATTATGTTTTATTTTTAATTAATTGATAATATGAAGATGACATAATCTTATTCGAGTATAATACGCACAATTCTTATATATTAATAAAAATTTACCCACAAAAATGCTAAATTGAATAATAAGCAGTTTCTTTATATTTTAAAGTAGATGCGCATTATATTCGAGATTTTGCGGTATAGAAAATATATATATATAAAAATATTAATCGTTTTATGCTTACTTTTTAATCAATTAACAATTTGAATATAGTTAATTCATGAAATCACGTGTAGAACAAGCACAATTCTTATACAATTTACACTTTTCAAAAGTAATTCACAACTATGTAATTTTTTGTTTAAAACTACACATAGATGCGCATTATATTCGAGATTTTCGAGTACATGTGTATTCGAGTATAATTCGCAGAATTTTCGCTATAAATCTCTCTCAAAAATATCTGTATATTACGCATTACAGATGCGCATTATGCGACTTAATCTCGAGTATAATACGTACTATTCTTAAACACTTTAGCCCTATCAAAATTCAGAAATAAATATGTCACTTTTGTGTTTGATACAATTACTTACAGGTGCGTAATTCGAGATATTGTAGTATGAAAGTTTGAAAAAATGTACTTAAATATGAAAATAACATCATATAATCTCGAGTATAATACGCACAATTCTTATAAAATGCACATTAAAAATTACTCACGAATATGTCATTTTATGTGAAACAACTGTAGATATATGCGTATTATATTCGAGATATTGAAGTACATTTTATGAAATCTCGAGTATAATGCGCACAATTATTGTTCATTATAACCATATAAAACTTACTTTCTAATACGTATTTAAGATGCGCATTATATTTGAGATTTTTTAGTACACAGACTTTAAAAAATAATCATAAAGATAACAATTTATTATTTTTTCGTTTAAATAACGTTAACGTGACATAATCTCGAGTATAATACGCACTATTCTTATACACTTTAGTTCTATGAAAACTCAGTCACAAATATCTCTTTTCGGTTTGATACAATTACTTCTTACAGTTGCGTAATATATTCGAGATTTTGTACTACAAAAGTTTGAAAATATATACTTAAATATGAAAACAACATGATATAATCTCGAGTATAATGCGCACAATTTTTACAAAATGTATGCTCATTTAAAATTACTTACAAATGTGTTATTTTATGTGAACCAACTGTAGATATATGCGTATTATATTCGAGATATTGAAGTACATGTCAAATTTTATGAAATCTCGAGTATAATGCGCACAATTATTGTTCATTATAGCCCTATAAAACTTACTTTCTAATACGTATTTATCTATATTGAAGATGCGCATTATATTCGATATTTTTTAGTACACAAAATAATCATAATTTATTATTTTTTCGTTTTAATAACGTTAACATGACATAATCTCGAGTATAATACGCACTATTCTCACACACTTTAGTCCTATCAAAATTTGGTCACAAATATGTGTTTTGTGTTTTATACATTTACTTACATGTGTAATATATTCGAGAATTTTTACTAGAAAATTTTAAGAAAATATACTTAAATATGATAAAATCTCGAGTATATTACGCACAATTATTATAAAATGCATGCTCATTAAAATTTACTCACAAATTTGTCATTTTATGTGAAACAACTGTAGATGTACATATCAAATCTTATGAAATCTCGAGTATAATGCGCACAATTGATTTTCATATAACCCTATAAAACTCATGTACTAACATGTATTTTTCTATATTGAAGAACTACATTACAGATGCGCATTATATTCGAAATTTCATAAGGAATATAACTGTTGAAGTAATCCAAAAGTTGTTTTCTTAATGTATCAATATTTAACAATGATACTCAATTGTGTCTTTCTATAATCAATTATTTAACAATGCTATGAAGTACCAGAGAGATTGGGTTAAAATCAGATCTTCGTTCCAGATAGGTTTTTATTTATTGTATTGTATTCCTCTGGGGGTTAATAGAAGAAAAGCAGATAATAAATATAATCCCCAGTGTGGGGTTGGTGGTGGTCTAACACACAAAGTTCCTACGATTTTAATCATTTTAAATAGAGTCCAAGCCATAGATTACGACCAGAAGTCCATTGTGTCGTGTCCCTTAACATTTAAGAAGCCAAAGCATCTGCCGTGTGAGAAAGAGTGTTTACGTATGTTCGAGCCCCCCACGAACCTCCGTGTCATAATATTCCCCCATTTCTACCCCCCAAAGTGAACACTTATTCACTCCACCCAGTGGCTAAGTGAAAACACCGAGAGACGCCGAGGACGCACACCTTTTCCTTCCCCCGCGATTTACATCGCAACCGGGCGGGAGCTTAAACACTTTTCGAATCATAAACTGCACAGTCACAATCCACAAGAAGCAAGGTGGAACAGAAAAAAGCTTCTTTATTTCAATTCATTTTTTTATATATATATATATATTCCTTCGTCTCGAGATGCATCAAGATAAAAAAAATAAATATATTACGGAGAATAGTAGAAACTCGCTTAATGGATTCCATCTTAGAGATTTCCTTCCAATTTTTTTTTTATCCATTTTCTCTTTCAACTTTTTTGCCTCGTTCTGAAGAAGAGCTGAATCGCTGGAAATTAGAAGCAACTTTTGTGCTGAATGTTATGCACACACGCGCGACCTTTGCGTCGGAAGTTGCCTCAATTTGCAGATCATTAAAAGTTTTTTTTTCTCTTTCATTCTCTATCTTCTTTAGCCCAAAGTTTCCGAACATCCTCTCAACGATTCTGAATATAAACACGCGCATTCCGCCCTCCGGGATGTATAATTTATCGTTTCGCATTATGTTTCATCCTAGATTTTCGTCCCTTCTACCTATTCTTTTCACTTTTTTTTTGTTGTTTGTTGTAATCTAATATTATGTCACCGAGGAGAATGAGAAGAAGTAAAACGCGCACGCCCACTTGAGTTTTTGTGGGTCCTTTGTGCGCGCCCCCCGAAATGACATTTATTAAGTACAAAAGAACGCCAATGTTTGGGAATACTCGTTCGGTTAACCGATAGATTTCCCATTGTTCTTTGCATACCTGAAAAATCGTAATTAATCTTGTGTAACCGCACATATATGTCCTTATTGTGCATTTTCTTCCCTTTTTTTAAACGTATAAATGTTTGTCCCTCACGCTCGACGGGGCGTTTCCTCGAGGGGGTGACAATACGTCCGACCTGAATGGGAGCTTTTTCTTCTTTTGCATTTGGGAAAATCGCAAGACATAAATTACGTCGATCTTTATTGGGTATAATGCATATGGAAGAATAGATCCAGTAGCAAAGCCCACTCAGAAGACAAAAACTATTCTTTCTTCTCTCTTTATGTGTGTTTGAAGAAGAATCGAGATGCGAGAGATCCTTATCCTGCACAAATTTTCTCTTTCGTTTCGTATTTTTTCTCTCAACGACAATTTGTTTGCCCTACACTTCAAACCACACAAGAACAATTTAATTTCAATTGTCGATTGTAAATACTCACAACTTTCAGTTGAGTAATAGTTACACGTTCGATGGCATCTTCACAATTCCAATAACCAGTTTTTTCAAGTATTTTCGAATACTTGTAAATATTTAGATTATTTACAAGCAGTATTCATATATTTTTTTAAACTAAATAAGAAAAAATAATACCAATCAAAAAATTGTTAAAATATTAGCTAATTATGACAATTAGTAATTAAATATTAGAATTTCTATTAAATGAGAAAATTTCAATAATATTTCAATCAAAAATGCAACAAAAAATTATAATTTCATTTAAGAAATAAATGTATTCACTGCTTCATGTTGAACTTAAATAATATTCATTGTTTGTAAATAGTTCAGTAGATAAAATAAATTATGCCACTTTAATCCTTACAGGTGAAATAAATCAAGAATATAATCTCACTTGTAATCTGGAATAGGAAAACAGGATCTAAGATCAGTACATACAATGATAAAAAAAAATATATAAAATATGATACTTACATGTTGTTTGAAAAGTTTATTTAAAGAAACTATAAGTAATTTTCTCAGAAATTATGATCTAACGATTTTATGTACAGATAATGTTTGCTTTTACAAATTAATTTTTCTAATAAAGGAATTGTTGAAACTTATGCAAAATATAAAGATTGTCAAAAAACTATGTTTTTTACATTAATAACATTTTGTAATTATTCTAAAACTAAATTAAATTGAACACTTTTGTTAGTAAAAACATAAAAGTCTTTCATATAGATTTAAACACATTTTCGTAAATCATTTAATAAAATATTAATCTTAATTCTGAACTATATAAAACCTGGCTTAACAAGTTTAATCCGTTCCAAAATTTCCGGATTTTTACTCGTATAGTGAAATATATTCAAAAATACACGCGTAATCCTGGACTTCTCTTCTTATCATCACTCGTTTTTGTACATTTTTCTTACAATTCATTTTGCTCGTTAAGCGAAATGGTCGTTATGCGAGGTGTTTGTTAAGCGAGGATAGTTTACAAATGTAATCTGATCTCTAATTCACTTACTTAATATTCAATAGATTTGGTACCAAATGTATTCAATTGATATTTCTAAATAATAATAAAATGTATTGCATATTCAATTTTGAAACCTCATCAATCATAAGATTATGATTAAAAATGAAAGATTAATAATGATTATATAAAGAAAACGAATGGGATAAAAGATAATTTAAAAAATTATTATAATACAAAAGATTAAATATAAAGACAATAGTATACATTAAATCTATATAGTTTATTATAGTTTCAGTAGATTAAATGAATAAAATTAAAAATTAAAAACTATAATCTAAAATTAAAAATCTTTCTTTATTATTATTTATTATAAACTAAAAATAAATTAAATAATGCTTTAATAAGATCAAATACTGAAAGTAATGAAAAATTACCATAAAATATAAAAGGAATAACAAATTTAGATTTCTTATCTGGAACAGAAAATTTATATCTATCTGTATACGAAAACGTTTAATCTAAAGTATAAATTGATGAAAAGTAGAGATTTACTATAAAATATATGTACAGCCTTGTATAGTGCTGCTTCGAACAGAATCCGTACTGTTTGAAGCCGCACTATAAAAGTTAGAAAATTTAAAACAAACTAAATTATGTCACTTTTTGTGTTGTATTAAAGTCCACGATTAGTCCAGTTTTAAATTCCGCATTATGCGAGGTATTCCTGTATATAAAAGTAAAGAATAACTAGATTTATATTTCTTTAAATATTTGATCTATGTAATCGAAAAAAGTAAGTAAATATTTAATTGTATCAAAAAGCATATACATCTAAAGCCATTAATAAATTATTCCACGTATTTAATCTTACATAATTGACTAGATTACATAATGAAAAGTAAATATTTACCATAAAATATGTGTATATAAGGAAAAGTAAAGAATAATTAAATTTATATTTCTTTTAAATATTCTCTACGTTTTATCTACAATAGTAAATTAATACAGGTATCACCCGACTTACGAACTAGTTCCGTTCCAAAGGGTTGTTCGTAAGTCGAATTTGTCCATAAGTTAGGGGAATTTGAAAAATTTCAAAATATACTTATCTTACCACACTTTATCATGGTTTTTACTTTTATATATGTCAAATTCCGTATTACTGACTTTTTTATCACTATATATCTCCTTGTAACAAGTTAGAGCTTTTAGAATTTTGTTCGTTAGTTCGTAAGGTCGGGAGATCGTAAGTCGGGGGATACCTGTATTTAATTGTGTCAAAAAGTTTATAATTTAATGTATATTTCTTAAGATATATTTTCATGGTAAATAATAATATCTGATTACATAAGATAAATGTCTTGAAATTGTAATTTAGAAAACAATTCCACGTATTTATTCTCTTATAGTTTCATCTTCAATTCGATTATTCATGTCCAAAGAAAAAAATCCCTTTTAATGTTTAATGGGAAAACCACAAATAGAAATGTTAAAATGTGTATTACAACGTAATTGATAATATAATCTAGATATTTGGGTCCGCTCGACCTCGATAATAATTGGAAGACGCTCGCTGCGCTGTGCTGCATCCATTATTCTGGGATAATAATCGTGGTGGTAAAGGCAAGGAAAAGCGATCTCCGGGTTCGTCATCTAAAAATATCCCTGGGTAATTTGTTTTAGGAAGCTGCGAAAGAATGGAGGCAATGATTGCTTTATGGTCGTTCCGAGGCGCTACGGCCTTTCGGGAATTAATTAAGTACGTCTCCGGATGACTTTTTACAATTTGTTAGCAACTGTAAATCAATGCTTTATGAACCTAAATTTAGTTTATTCTAAACGTAATTAGCCGATTTATTTAGAAAAAGGTAAATATCGTTTCATAACACGTCTAAATTTAATATGAGACAATTTTTTTTGAAATGTATTTTTGGGGGGGAAAGTAAAAAATAAATAAAAATAAGTTGGAAACATCATAATTTTTAGTTGATTTATGGTTGGTCATATGATCTATTTCGGTTTTTTGAGAAAGTATTGTTTTCTGGTTGTTGCTGTGACTTATTTTACTGGGGATTTAACGTGTCCGGCTTTGGGTATTCTCTGAGCTAATGGTAAATTTAGATTAGGAGGAGCAACCGCAAAGCTGCGGTTCCTTTCGTCGGTAGATGGTTTCGGAAATTATGTGTTTTTCTATTGAACGAATAATAAACTTCGCATCTCATATCTCCGGGCTAGGAAAACAGGAGGCTGTCTGCTACAAATTAACCGGGGCGTAATAATCTGTAAGTTAATTTTAGAAGACGCAATATCTTCACGTCGCGGTGGAACGTCTGCTGTTATATTTAGAGGATTGGAGACGGGAGGGCGGGATTTCTGTTTTATTGGCTTCGGCTTAATTACTCGTTTGGCGATTGGAATTTTGTAAACAAATTTTGGAGACACTTTCGAAGGGTAAACAAAATGCGTGTGAACTAGGGACAATGTGGCATAATAATGAGAGTTTTTTTTTTTTGGATGGCGGAAAGATGCAATGATCAATCGCGCGTGGGCTGTGCTTCGAGAACTTTTTGGAGTGGGTACCAAACAATGTGCCAGAGTCTCGAGTGGAGGACCTTCTTCTCGTACTCATCCTCATCCTTCAGATTCAGCTTGCGCAAACCAAACCCCGGAGTTCTCCGGTGACAAAGTAAACATACACACGAAATTGTACCCCAGCGGTTCCCAAGAACTGAATGGCTCATTCGCAAATTAGTCTCAATTTATAGCAGAAACTATCAAGAAAAAAGACAATTGTTATATAGTTTTATTATATTATTATTTAATGTATTATTCTAAATGTACAATTAATTGAACATACTCCGATTTTATATTGGCATCATGTTTAGAAAATTGGTGCATTAGATAATAAGTGAATTACTTTGGAATTTAAATTTAGAATCATTGTTTTTCTCGTTTGAAATAAATAATATTTTGTGCAGGTTTCTGTGAAAAAAAAAAATCAAAAATTTAGGTTTAAAAACAAATTTATTATAAAAAAAAATACATATACACATAAAAATACAAACATTTTGATACAAAAATAAAAATATTACAACAAATATTTTTAATATCTCCAGCGTTTCAACTTCATATAGCTACGAACATATAAAACGACCG
>NW_017095499.1:0-2451 GCF_001412225.1 Nicrophorus vespilloides
AAAAGCCGTAGTAGCCAAGACCATCGTTGCCGCTGCCCCAGTATACAAAGCCTACCACCATTAACAAACTTACATTGTTGATATTATTTATTGTATTATAAAAAATATATTTTAAAGCTAAACAAAATATAGTATTATTTAAAACCACAGCATACTAACAGAAGCGATAAACAATTCAAAATTATTTGGCATCACTACCAATAATTTCTTTCACGCAAATAGGTAAGAAAAATTCTGAGCATCAACATAATTGAAAGTAATCTGCATTCCTTGTAATCCTAATACCAATCCTGTACTATTTTTCAATATTATTTTAATTTAATTTGTCCTATCCCAGGGATAGATTTCTGGACACTGTGGAATATCTTCTTCTCTTGTCTGTTGTAGAGCCTTAGGTTTAATATATAATAAATTGAACTAGTTTTACTTTCGGTTTATTATTAAAATATTCGGTATGACTTGATTCTTTAACATTCTTCTAAGACTAATTACAAGTACTAGCAAGGTGGTGGGAGTTTGAGCCAATACTGGACACAACAATTTGATCCAGATTACTAGTTCTGTTTTAAGTTTAGAAATAAATATTGTAAGTTATTCTGATTATTTGTGAAGTGTGATAGTTGCGATCATATTTTTCTTCTTTTTATATTGTTTTGAGATTTTGCTGATCATATTATATAGACATTAATTTGTTTAATGAACTTACATTACTCAAATATTACGTCAGAATTATAAATGGCATAACAAGTTCTTTATAATTCGCTTGCATTTTAGGTCTTTCTATTTTAATTTGCATATTAAATGTACCGTTAATTAAATTTTGGCTATATTTTTTGTTTATGTGCAATATGTATATCGGGTCAAAAGATAAATTAAAGTTAAAGTCGAGGACGCGCGTATGGAGAAGTCTCTGTTATAAACAACACCCTAGAGCAGTGCTCCCCAACCTTTTTATCGCAACGTTTCATACAGTTACACCAAAAACTGAATATAAAATGATTTAACATTTTAACACGTATAGTTTATACAAGGATTGAAACATTGCATTAATCTTTTCTGATGAGATTTTAACTGACGTCGTTTAATTCATATAACATTGAAAACATATTTATTAGAGATTATGCATAAATGTACTGCCGCGGGCACACTAAAAAATATATAGCAAATTAGATTGCTTCAAGTTCAATTCACAAATTTCTAATTTGTGTGATATTACGTTATGTATTCTTCGAAGTTTGAGTGATAAGCACTCATATAAAAGTGAGATTATTTTCATCGAACAGTATCGAATTGTATCACAAATATACAATATGTTCGCTAAGGTAATTGATTAATGGATATGAATTATAAAATTTATATAGTTTTTGGGTGTTTCTTCTGTAATAGTTTGCGCTCAAGCTGGACTCATAGGCGCTGGACACCATGCTATATCTTATTCCTCCCTTATTGGAGCGTAGCTCATTATTCTGCCGCTCCAGTAGCTGCTCACTATGCTGCCGCAGTTGCGGCTTAACACCGTGTCCCAGCTGTTGTTAAACTATGCCGCCCCAGTATCTGCTCATTACGCCGCCCCAGTTGCTGCTTACCGAAGTCTAGCAAGAGAAGATTGCTAGGAGTATTGGCTCAATCTATTATGCTGTATGCTGCTCCTATATGGGAACAAGCAATGACAGTTCTAAGCTATAGAAAAGCACTAGAAACGGTCCAACGGAGAGGAGCAATTAGAATATGCAGCGCGTATAGGACAATTTCCCGAGACGCAGTGCAGGTGATAGCTGGAGTGCCACCAATAGAGCTCCTTATTCTGGAGAGTGGTGAAAGGCAGAGTGGCGCGATCAAAGCGGATGCTAGATCCAGATTGCTTCAAAAATGGCAAGATAAATGGCACAGGTCGGAGAAAGGACTGGACTCGGCGTTTAATCCAAAAATAGAGCCTTGGTTAGGCAGAAAGCACGGTGAAACAACATTTCACCTGAGCCAGGTGCTGTCTGGCCATGTATGCTTTGGCAAGTACCTGCACTTCATCGCGAAGAAGGAGGATGAAAGGTGCTGGTACTGCGAGGAGGACGATAGCCCTGAGCACACACTGTTTAGGTGCTGCAGATGGGTTGAAAGGAGGAACAGGGCAGAGGCAGAATTGGGAGTTCTGCTAGAGCCTGAAAATATTGTCGGTGAAATGTTGAGGAGTGTGGATAGCTGGAATTTTGTAGCGGCGTACATAACAGAGGTGCTGCTAAGCAAGGAAGAAGACGATCGGCGGCTGCGGAGGATAGTGGCAGTGGAGGCCAGCATTATTAGGGGAAGTGCCAGAGAGGCAATGACAATCAGCATCGCAGAGTAGCATAGCGATGCTGGCGAAGAAGGGGAGAGGTTTTAGTGCGGTAAGAATCCCACAGTTCCATGACTCCACCCATGTAAGGTTTCCTCTCCTCTACAAAAAAAAAAAAAAAA
>NW_017095500.1:0-644 GCF_001412225.1 Nicrophorus vespilloides
TCATGTGTTTCGTGCAGGTGTTCAATAAAAACACAGGTGTTTCGTGCAAGTGTTCTATTTTCAAGTATTGATTCAAGAACACTATAGAAAAAATATTCAAATTTAAATTTTCAACTACTTAGAATTGTTATTTTTTTAAATACTCATATTTCTTATTTCTATTTTGAACTAGTTAAAAATGAAATTTTCAATTACCTAGAATTAATATTACAATAAAAATACAATTCCTAAAGCTTCAGCATTATTTCTTCAGTTGTTAAATTAATTTAAGAAAATCTCTGACGTATTAATAACATAATTTTCAATAACTTTTCTATTTGTGAAAGTTTTCGTGTTTGGTTTACAATCAATCATGCTTAGGTATTGGGAAATTCGATGTGAACAAACGAGTAGCGTTTCGTGCAGGTGTTCAATAGAAACGCAGGTGTTTTTTTTTATCTTTATAATTCATGTGTTTCGTGCAGGTGTTTAATAAAAACGCAGGTGTTTCTTATCTTTGGAACTCATGTGTTTTGTGCAGGTGTTCAATAAAAACGCAGGTGTTTCGTGCAAGTGTTCAATTTTCAAGTACTGATTCAAGAACACGATAGAAAAATTATTCAAATTTCAATGTTCAACTACTTAGAATTGTTATTTTTTGAAAT
>NW_017095500.1:722-18850 GCF_001412225.1 Nicrophorus vespilloides
CACGATAGAAAAAATATTCAAATTTCAACTACTTAGAATTGTTATTTTTTTGAAATACTGATATTTCTTATTTCTAATTTGAACTAGTTAGAAATGAAATTTTCAATTACCTAGAATTAATATTACAATAAAAATACAATTCCTAAAGCTTCAGCATTATTTCTTCAGTTGTTAAATTAATTTAAGAAAATCTCTGACGTATTAATAATATTGAAAATAACTTTTCTATTTGTGAAAGTTTTCGTGTTTGGTTTACAATCAATCATGCTTAGGTATTGGGAAATTCGATGTAAACAAACGAGTAGCGTTGCTTGGGAGACCATACATTTCAATCACCTTGAGAAAAGGACTTCGCAGCAACGTCGTTTCCATGGTTATAAATAAGCAGAAAATTCGCTTTTTCTTCGTGTCCAGAAGGAAGAAAGATTGTGGAGGCCAGTTACATAAATCCAGAGTGGAGAAGTGTATGTGTGTGTATGTATGCTGCTGCTGTGTATTTCTATGCCAGTTACTTTGCTAACGGCGTTAAATTTACTACTTGTAACCAGCCACAAAGCACATCACGTACATTACATTCGGGCCAGGCTCATCCCCATATTCTCTCGTATGCGCCTCGAATAATATTACTTTAGCAGAACAAAAGAACGAAAAATTAAAAAAAAAAACAAACAGTAATAACAAACAAAACAAAACAATGTGAAAAACATATAAATACATTTAAAATATAAATAAAAATTGCAAATATAAACGCAAAAAAATGTATTCAGTTTGGTTTTGTATACTCAATCCATTAAAAACAACGCTTTCAATTAATGAATACAGTAATTCAATAGTTTCACTAAATATTATATTTTTTTTGTATCTACAATTTAATTTTTTTAAAAATAGAATTCAATTAAAAATCAATTGTATAAATTGAGATACTTTTTTGGTAGTTTTGTAGGATGTAGTATTGATTTGATCATCATTTTGTATCGTATTTTGCTTATAACAATATATTATTTTTTGTGTGCAATTAGTTTGAAAAGTGTATGGGAAAAAATGTTTTTTTTCCCAATGGTGCTATAAAACACATATGCGAAATGAACGTTTGCAATGAATAATAATAAAACAACTCCGATAATAACTGCAGCAAAACAAAACAATAATTAAAAAAAAAAACACGTTGAATTCAGGGATTTTTTTTTTGAAAAATGTATTTTTGATTGATACAGTTGGGAATTGTGGAAAATTTATGGTAAATGCAATAGTGTTAATTACCGAATTCAATATTATTGTGGAAATTTTAATTTTCGATGAATTTGAGATAAAGAAGTTATTTCTTTTTTATATAAATTACTGAAAATGAATTGTAGAATTCTTAAATATTGGTAAATTTAAGAAAATACTGAAAACTTTTTGTGGAAGTTTTAATTCTTGATGTATTTAAGAAAATTGTAAATTTGAGGAAAAACGTATATTTTTTTTAATATTGTTGAAAATTTCACTTCTTTTGTGTAAAGTTTATTGCAAGTGAGTGAGATCAGTAAATTTAAGTTTAATCTTTGAAATTTGCAGGAAAGTTCTTGCTACGTTTAGCTTTAAAGTGTGTCTGCGGGTTTGTTTAAAGTTACCTGCTTTATCGAGGCACAAAGGGCCGACCCACTGCCCTTCGATGCACTTAATTTTGCAGAGCCTCTGCTCACCCAGGGGCCCGATCGACCCCAGAAACTTGACTTCACGGACGTGACTGTATTCGGCCTTCATGCGGCGATCGCCCGCCTCCGTTTCGGATCCATTCTTCAGCAGATTCGGCGGAGCACACGTGTCCGTAGTCAATTCTGGAACAAAGAAACGAAAGAATGAAAAAAAGCAAGAACAAGCAGGAAAAAGATATATGAAAAAAAAAAAGGTGAAGGAGGAATTCGGCGTGTATGAAAAACCCTTAGGAAACGGAATTAAATTAAATTTCCTGCCAGGGAAAAGTCCGCAAATAAAACGGTTGCTTCATCTTGGACCCTTCTCCATTTTTATTCGTTTTGCACTTTGGCCATTCCCTACACGTTTTATGCAATCGTTACGTCAACAACAGCTTCACAACTAGTTCGAGAGAAAATTGTATATATTTGCTGCATGCTAATGAAACTGTAAAAGAATTTTCGCATAATATGTAAAATACACACAATGTTTATAAACACAAACACAAAAGTTACGAATTGTAATTCCCAAAGTAAAGTAAAAAAAAAATAAATTACCACTTAATTAAACATAGTGAAATAAAAAATGAAATAGGAATACAAATTAATTAAAATTGACAATTATTAATAAGAAATTGTTGAATTATTGAATCGTTGACAAAATTAGATAGTTCACAAATAATAAATCACAAATAAAAATTGACGTAACCTCAACAGAAAATAAATGGCGGTAAAACAAAATAGTAATGCTTCTTTTATGACATTTTTTTTATATATTTATGAATTGTTATATATAACCGTTATTGTTGTCATTAAGACTTAGAACAAATACCACTTAGGAAGATCCCATAACTAATCATTATGTAACGACTATTCTTAATCAATTTTGTTAATCAACATGTTGTGCACAAACTCAAAGGTCCAATCAATAATGATCTCTAATATATACATCTGCCAAATCACTTAATGATTAGGGAAAGTTAGGTACTATCTTCCCTTACCAAATATTGTACTCCCACTATGCTAATTCACTACTATATAACAGGATGTTTATGTAATACAAGGGAGAGTCTTTAAGAATCAGTGGTAAAGTCATAGTCCTAGCTTGTCGCTAGTCCAAGTTAGTTTTAGTCTTAGAGGAGATTCCTCCCAAGTCCTAGTTACACTCATAAAAACCCTAGTAACAAATCTAAAAACTGTAATCTAGTCGTAGAAGTTATTAATAATCTTATAGAGAATAATAAAGTAATTATTATCATAAAAACTCCAACTTCACCTCTAGCATTCCTTAAAAACTCCACAACGACATAACTACGAGATAATCCACAGTGTCCAGAGATATTTGAATCCCGGGACAGAACAGAATTTTGAAAAAAAAAAATCTATAAAAAAATATAATCAAATATTATTTTATAACAATTATATGTTAATAATTAATAAAATTTATATTAAAATGTAAATTATTATAGTAATGTATTATTTATAATGTAAATTGTCCATATTGAAACTTAAATTCTTACACATGATTATTTGTAGACATTAAAATGATTATTTGTAGACATATGTGCACATTGCTTTTTATATGAATGAGTTGATAATGTTCATAAGTTTAATAACACGTTTCTCTTGTAAAGAGATCAAATGAAGTAATGTATTCGAACGGATTGCGTAATGCGGTTCCATTGAAATTTGCGATTAAAGGGGGGCGATTTAGTTTCCACCCGACCATCTGGAAATTCCATTGGGTCCTTTTGTCTTGTAAACACGACTCACGAGAATCGAATCTAAGCTTTATTTAGATTTTCGACTTGCGTTAACGTACATATATATGTGAATATATATGTATATGTATGTATTAAGTAGGCTTCTAACTAAGTCCGTTTTAGTTGCGTGCGAAGGGCAGAAGGAGGAGAGTAAACTACATTCCTCAAGCGAACAACAATTAATCAAGTCGCTTTTCCTCGAGGGGCGAGGCTGCAGCGAGCACAAAAGCCCTACTACCATAGTCGTTGTGCTTTCCTTCCTTCCTCCCTCCATTCTTTGTTGCCCACGTTGATGCGAACGTTTAAAAAGGGAAACTAAACTTGAGAATAAAACTAGAAATGTTGATCACGGTGAAAGAACATTTTTAGATTTCTATTCTAAAATCTCATAGCTCAACAATTATGTATTTTACTATGTAGTATATCTACTAATTTCTTTCAAAATTTCAAAAATTGTTTATTTTTTACTCAATATTTTGAATGAACTTTGAATATTTTTATTTGAAAATGCAAAAAGAAATTTGTGTTGTCTCTTTACTTTTTCATTTTATACTGTATATAAATATTAATATCAATTTACTTACTTTCTTTAATTTTTGATAAATTTTCTCTTTCAATTTAACTTATTTTTATTATCCGAGAAAACTAATTTTAAATTTCCCGGGAATACACAAAATCGATGTTCGGATTTACACGATTCCCGGTTAAAGATCAAAGGTATTTAAGCAAGGACATTAATGGCCCTAAAGTTATGGGATCTGGTGGGAAGGAAAACGCGACCGATTTCGTATCGCGACGCGCTCGGAATTTATATTGAAATTTTATATCTTCTCCGCCTCCAACCCCCGCAATACAATGTACAAAGTTTTAAAAACAATATCTACATGCGCTTATACAGGGCAGATCGGGAGCAGATCGTAAATAAGTTTCAGTTTTTTTTTTCGTCTCTTCACGAAAAGATTCTTTTTCATCCCTTTCCCAGTCCAGTTTTATACAAAACTTTAAAACTGCTGTCATCGGAAGTTCGCGCGGACGAAAGCGAACTTATGATCGATGCGAATATAATAAAAATCGGAATGGCAGAGAGGAGGCAGAAAGAACCTTTCGCCGTCCCATAAATTTCAGTTTCTTTGGAGCGTTTGCCGTGTTGAATTAATTAAGAAAGTTTTCGGATTAAAAATTTTACCGCGCGAGGATGGACAGATCAAAGGGGCGCGATTAAGCGAACTTCTTCTCTCGCACTTCTTAAATTGCCTCCGAGCTATGTATCTTCTATATAAATGTACTTGTGCAACTGCTCGGGCGGTGGCAATTAAGGGCGCATATATGGCAATAATAATAATGATGATGATGATAGGGGATGAAGATGATGATGATGATGAAGAAGTGCAGAGTTTTGTGGAAAACTTTTAAAAAGGGTTCAAGTCGCTCGTTAGACGCGCGCCAATTCCTGCGTTCGTTAATTTCTTCTTCCTCCGCACTTATTTCTTCTTTCACCCACTCCAGACCTTCATCAAAAATCCTCGCCTCCGTTTTTAAGTGTTCCAGCTTATTATCACATCGTTCCTCCAAAGTTTTCTTTTCTCATAACATCCCACCCTCAGCTCTCCATTATGATGATGTAATATATTAGCAGTAAATTATTAAACCATTACACTAATTACTAAAATCATACAAAAAACACGTGATTCCCGCTTGAAACTAACGAACTAATTGCAAGCAACACAAACTTTGAGTCAAGAATATATGAAGTTAAGAAAAAAAAACTAATAGTTCTATTGCATTTCAAAGTGAGGAATAAGTTTTGTTTCAAAGTTTGAATGCAAAGACCTATAGTCAAGAGCACTTTGGAAAAACATATGAAAAATCAGAATTGAGCTCATTTATTATATTTTGTTTAATTTTTGTTTTTATTTAAACATTTTGATTGGCCCTAATTTTTACTGTGTTTAAATTTTAGATTAAATATTATAAAAAAAAATAATCCAGAAAGTGCAAAAATGTAAATATAAATGTCAAATTTGTAAAATCACGAAATTTAGTTTTATTTTGCAATAAAATCGTTTGATATAAAAAAAAAGAGAATGAAATTTATAACGTAATATTTCCCTCTTTGTAATTTATTGCAGGATATTCGTATGCTAATAACGAATAGAGATTTTTTTTTTGTCAAAACCTATTTTTGACTAGTAACAAGGTATACATATATAAAAAAAAAATATATCAATATAGGACGTAGTATACACACAGCATTTATTAAGGGTGCGTGAGACATGCTATAAATTACAATGAAACATAAATTTCATATACCTGCGATGCTTTATCCCGTCCGGTTCTGATTTTATTTCTGTTTATACACACCCATAAATACATACTCTATTTTTTTTTTGTTCGTATTCTCTCGATTCGTTTTGCCGCATTCATTATCCTGCAGCACCGTATTGTTCTTGTTGCGACCGAATCAAATCAAGCGAGAAACAAAGAAACAAAGAGTAAATTACAATGCGCGGATTCCGTGCGGTTGATGTGGGTCGCAATATACACACACACTCTTTTCTTTGTAGTTGCTCCAATTTATTTGATATATCAGGGAGAAAAAAGTAAATAAATAAAAAGAAAAACACGTTGTGAAATGAATGAGTGTTGGTTGTTTGAGTGCAAGCGGATTTCGCTTCACGAGATGAAGCAATTATGATGTACGTTAGGTATAAAAATCCTGAAGAGAGAAAAATAAAATATAAACTTAATTAGTTTCAGCATTTTCTGTACGAAGATTCAACCGATTACAGTTTTCTTTTATCTGTTAATTAACAAATATACATACAGTTGGAATCTAACTTAAAGAGTTTAATCCGTTCCAAAATTTCAGGATTTTTGATTGTCTAGTGAAACATATTCCAAAATAGTCATTTTTCTTACAATTCGTTATGCAAGGTTCCATTGTAAATAAGAAATATTATATGTTTTGGACGGAAAACAACCTAAGCTTAACAAAGTTTTGTAATAATTATAATTTTGTTATATATTTGACTAACACTAGAAACATTTTTATATGACTTGAGAAATCTAAAAAAAATACACTTTATAAATTAACTTTTTTTTTTCAAAATCAGTTTTACTTGTTTTCACAAATAAATTACATAATTTACATTTGTATTTCTGTTAAACACATTTCAAATCACTAAAATTGTGTGTTATTTATGTAGTAAAATCAACATTTTGTCGAATTCACATGCATAAGTTATGTGCAATTATTTTAACAGGTTTTGCAGCTTATGTGATTTGTAACTAATTATTCATTGGACGACAATCTCGTTACTTGCATTGTTAATGATCACGAAATCGATATCGCGTTTATAGCTGCGTGACTGCAGCTGCTACTGCTCGTAATTAGAGGGAAAAAATAAAATTAATTAAATTATGTAAAGATTGTCTCAATTAAATTATTTTCATTTTAATTAACTGCTCCAATTGATTGGATTTTCTGAATTATTTTATATTTGTTGCAATGTACTAACAATAAAAACTGTTTCAATGTTATTAAACATTTTTTTAAATTCAATTTCACAGTTTTTGTACATAATAAATTTGAATATTTTTAATAATTATGTAAAACAAATCGATTAGTTAATAACATTTATGGAAAATATATTTAATTTGTAGATTATTTTACAAAAAAAAAATGTTTCAAATTATATAACTTATTTTAATTAACAGATGTGCAAATTATTGTATATTTGTGCGCAATGAAAAATTTCTTTTGCACGAGAAAATTCAAACTAACAACAACAGCACTAAAAAAAAGGAGAGTAATGCGGAAAATTTGCAAATAATTTGGGGGGCACATAAAGAGCGCGGAAATTGCGCCGGAATTGCCGATGCATAAATCGCGCATTATGCGATTTCCATGCGGGAGATATAGGGTTTGAGGGAACAACAACAAAAAAAACCTGTGTTGTGTAGTGTTGGAAAATTAATTTCGCAATGGATGTGTATTAGGGAATTTGCTTCCGCGTTGGCACGGGTTTAATCTATTGGTGAACTTTGGTTTTCGGGATTAATTTGGAACAACAACAACAACAAAAAAGAAAATTGGCGGCAAATTTAAAATATTCGGTCGATGTTTTATGTACATATAAACACAGACAGAGAGGATGAAATCGGAGAGCGAGGATGTATGCAAATAGTATTCAGATCCATACGCAAATTACGTGCTCGTCCAGGTCCCACTGCATTTTGCAAAGTGTGCTGTGGACGTGTTCGTGTGCGTATTAATCTGTTTTCGGCGATGGGCGAAAGCATGATTTATATCCCGTTTTACTTGTTTAATGTATAAACACGCCCATATTTATGTAACGGGGACCACTAAAATGATATATGTGTACGTATGTGCGAGAGCTGGGTTGTACAGCATGCACGTTTTTTTTCCCTCGTCGATACACGCGCATTCGCAAACTTCCCTCCATCAAAGGATTATTACCGTGCAGCAGTTTACATTTATTTACCTGCTCCCGAATGTTTGCCTTCGATCCAATAAAATGGAAAGACCTGACACAGTTTAAACTACTCATTCGAATACGAACAAATTGCAAATTGATTTTTATCAAATATAAATCCATCATTCACTTGAAATCAATTACACAAAATTGAAGAAAATCATTACCTTGCTAAATAGGAATAATTTTTTTTTGTAGAAATATCAAAAAAAATAATTATTATTCTACAAATTGAAGAATAAATATGGTTTATACGTGAATTTTTTTGTAAATGAAATAATTTGAGTAACCTGCAAATCCGTTTGTTACAAGGATGCAGCTAATCCAAAGTTTTGTGTGTATCTGAAGGGATGGAATGAAGGTTGGTTGATTCTGAAACGGATTGAAGCAATACGTAACTGTAGCAATACGCATATTATAGGAGGCGAAGCGTAGGGAATTAATTTGCGAGTCGCCCTTCAGGTTGTTCCCAGTTGCGAGAATTGCGAATTGAATTTGCGCGATTAAGATGAAGTAATGTTACCGGCGCTGTAGTCGCGCTTCTTAACAAACTTGTAGCCTATATAAAGTTACATCCAGATAGAAGGGAAATAGATCTGCAGGAATGGAGGGTGGAAAGAGATTGTAGGATGAGGTAGTTCTGGATGACAATGGAAGTGTGCTGTTCACGATCTCTACTACACAAGTCCACCCCCCTTCGCCCCTCCATCCTCCTCCTTCCATCAGCATCGAGACAGAAGACTCGAGTATTTTAATTAAATACCTTGAGAATACCGTGCAATTTGAATCCGCGATCGTCTCGTTCCGCTTCGAGACAAATCCAATGTTGCCCCTGATTTGCATTAAAATGCATTTAATCCCGTTCGGATAGACCTGGGCACGTTTCAGCATTTAAGACGCTTTCATTAGACCACCTCGATCCTACATACAATGATTTATTTTTCCATCACTACCAATAGCCAATCAATTCCACAGTTTGGATTCCAATTATCCATGTAGGCTCTCACTTCCGCATTTTCAAAATTCTCAATCTAATTCATTTATTAGTATAAATAAGCAAAAAAACCATTAAGTTAATAACATGTAGTTGATAGGAATTGAGAATTGCAAAAATTAGCATTTGTATTAATGTGAGTATTACTGCCAACTTATATAAAAAATAAATCAGAACATTTAATTCATTTAAATAATTAGAGTTAATACAAGTAATTTATTGCCTACTTCAAAAGTTATGTCATAAATAGTGTGTACATTCCTTAAAATTTATATTTTATATTGAGACAAAAACAATTTTGCTACATAATTTCTTTGTATTTTGATATAAGTGTCAATTTTATAAAATCACTATTACAAGTTATTAATTGAAAACCCTAGATTTATTTCCTTTTATGTCATTTACTTAATTTATATTTTACTACAAAAGTTATTCAATAAATGTGCAATTACCTTTTATTTTGATATTTCATTATTATTAGACTCTTTGATGTTATATTGAGAGAAAAGCAGTTTAATTACGTAATTTAACCTATTTCTCTTTTTTGACATAAGTGTCAATTTTATAAAATCACCATTACAGGTTATTAATTGAAAACTCTAGATTTAGTTCCTTTTATGTCATTTACTTAATTTATATTTTACTACAAAAGTTATTCAATAAATGAAATGTGCAATTACCTTAAAATTATTCTGTTATTTCTTCATTCTTAGACTCTCTGATGTTGTATTGAGAGAAAGCAGTTTAGTTACGTAATTTAACCTATTTTAACCTATTTCTCTTTTTTGACATAAGTGTCAATTTTATAAAATCACCATTACAAGTTACTAATTAAAAACCCTAGATTTAGTTCGTTTTTTGTCATTTACTTAATTTATATATTAGTACAAAAGTTATTCAATAAATGAAATGTGCAATTACCTTTTATTCTGTTATTTCATCATTCTTATACTCTTTAATGTTGTATTGAGAGAAAAGCAGTTTAGTTACGTATTTTAAGCTATTTCTCTTTTTTGACATAAGTGTCAATTTTATAAAATCACCATTACAAGTTACTAATGGAAAACCCTAGATTTAGTTCCTTTTATGTCATTTACTTAATGTATATTTTACTACAAACTTTTATTTTGTTATTTCATCATTCTTAGACTCTTCGATGTTGTAATCAGAAAGCAGTTTCGTTACGTAATTTAACCTATTTCTCTTTCTTGACATATATGTCAAATTTTCTAAAATACAATTACAATTAAAAACGTTGATAATAATTTAAACTATACGTACTTTTTCGTTAAATTCAATGAATTTCATATGGGATTTAAACATAACACTGAACTGAATCAAAATTGCCCCCATCAATATTCCCCGTTTCCAAGGAGACATAAGACAAATGCAATCTCAATACTGATTATCCGCCTCCTTTTCCCATTTTTTTTCTTCTACTCCATCTTCTCATGTATTTTTTTTTCCTTCCGCTTCCGATATCTCCGGCGCCTGGTGTATATTTCCCATAGGTTTATATAAAAAAAAAATAGGGATCGAGGTAAACACGCAGCGAATTTTCCGCTTAATACTTTTATTTTTCCTGTTTTGTGGATGTTGATGAAACAAAAAAATTGCAAAAAAAAAAAGAAAGACTCGGTTAAATTACGCATTTAATTAATGAACGGTAGGTAGGGACAAAAAGAAGGGACGCGTTTGATGTCCTAATCTAATGGATCGCAAGATGCGACCGCACCAGTAAAAATAACGTGTGCGGAAAAGAGGAAACGAAAGGAAAACAAGAACCGAACGGCGCTAATTTCGCTTCTGTGTGAGCAAAAACAAAAAGTTTCCATTTATTTATTCTTTTCCGGGCAACAACATGTGTGCTCTCATGTTCGTTGATGAGATTTTAGATGGCTTTACTTTATGTGCGTTTTTCGCACACGAGGGATGAGGAAGAGGTAGGAGAACAACAAAAAAAAAGAGTAGAGTCCTTTGTTTTTCTTTTTCGTCTCTCTTTTTTTTCTCCATCTCCTCCCTTCTTGTCCTTGTCGGTTTTTTTTTTCTCGCCGTTTGCGGCTGCTCGGAATTGAAAAAGTTTTGCGCCCCGCTGATTATTACATAATTCAGTTTTATTACGTTCAAACTCGCAGCCGAAAACGAACCGTTTCTTTTTTGCTCCATCCACATAATACACTTCTTAATTATTACAAATTACCTAACTGAAGCACTCGACCACTTCATTGAATGGAAATGTTTTAGCCCATTTTTACATACCTTTTTTTAACAATTATTTACTGTAAAACAATCCACTCCAAATGCGTTTTGCGGTCGATTCGCAACGTTGTTTCGAATTAAATGAATATATAAAATCCTCATCAAGCGACACTCGGAACGCAATTTTCGGTTCGGTTTTCAAAGCAAAAATTGATTTTTCTTGTTTTTCCTAAATTTTTATGTAACTATGAGTTATACAAACATAACGATAATAAATTTAATGTGGAAATATTTAACTGTTCCTAACGTATAAACACGACATTTCGAAGGAGATAAACGTAATTTCGTCGCAGAATTTATTAATACTAAATCGTATGTGCAGTAAACCGTTGCGGTCTAATTAAGCAACAAATAAAAGAGTTATTGGAAAAAAAGATCTTCCCCAATTCTTTTTACGTCCGACGCATAAAAAGGGAGCAAAATAAAAATATATACACTATAATAGCACGAATCCACCCTTCCACCCTAATTTTTATACTTTTTTTCCTTCTTTTCTACTGCCGCTTTATCGTCCCAGCCCTCGCAATCATAAAAACATATATACAACAACAACGACCAAAAAATATGAAACATACCAGCAGCACTTTATGAAACATGCTGCGACAGAAACGGAACAGTTTCATAGCTCTCGCTGCGATTTAATTGTATAGGAAAATTGCAGTGATTCTGTGAAATCCCCCCCTTCGCAAAACTCCGATTTAATAATTCAATGCGCGCGTGTTTGCCTGTGATTGACGCACGATAATTAGTTTTAGTTTAAATTTTATTCGCGCTAATCAATCTGTGAACCGCCGCCACCGCCGCCGCCGCACACCGTCAAGGGAGTACGCAATCAAGATTATTAATTCCATCACTCAAAACCGTCGCTACAGCTAATTACTGTGCGCGAAATCAAAAGAAATCATCGCAGTTTTCAATTCATAATTTTTATTTTTTCCTATTTACATTAAAACAATGATGAAAGGATTTTTTTTAATGAGAAAAAAAAACTTTAATTAACTTTTCAATTGATTTTTTTTTAAATTGTACTCTCTTTGTATTGTTGACAGAATAACAAATAAAATTATAAAGAGGTTAATGGAATATCAGTTGTTTTCATATCCATGATTTGGTTGTCATGGAAACTGAACATTATGAACAACCAAAGTTTCTCATTGATTTCTCAATGAAAAAAAGTTATTTAAAGAACAAATAAATAATAACATCGAAGTTATTCAATAAATGAAATGTGCAATTACCTTTTATTCTGTTATTTCATCATTCTTAGACTCTTTGATGTTGTATTGAGAGGAAAGCAGTCTTGTTACGTAATTTAACCTATTTCTCTTTTTTGACATATATGTCAAATCTTCTAAAATAATTCAAAATTACCGCTAATACAATTGTTTTGCATATACATGGCGCTAAGTCTACACTATAAATGACAAGTGATGTATCAATTATTTGGTTGTCATGGTAACTAGGATACAAAGCTGTGATGTGTACACACACGTATTGGTACTTCTGATGGTCTCAAATTGCAGATACATATGTAGATATAAAAAGTTTCACTTTTAATAGAATATTTTAATTTTCAATTAGTTAAAAACTTCATTAATTTCAGTAAATTTATTTAATAAACAACCAAAGTTTCTTATTGATTAACATCGATCGTACAATATAATTGACATATGACATATCACAATTGGTTGTCATGGATACTACATTGAAGTGCTCCCATTTGACAGTTATATGTCTTATATTACATATAGTATTAGTGCAACTGAAAATATCAAATTCAAAAACAAATTACCAAAATTTTGTGTTTAATATTACAATTTATTTCAATATAATTTTTTATGCATTTTGATTTCAAATTATTAGTTTATTTTAAAAAAAATGCGAATAAACTACTGGAAAATATATGGTTAATAGTAAACATGTTTTATTTACCTTTCCATGATATTATATGGGAAAACACGCTGCACGTTTTATCGGAGAGTAAACTTTACGTTTCTCGCACATAAAAATATTTTCATTTCACTTTGCAACAAATGGCTTTTCACCAAAAGAACAAATATTACAGTAGCGCCGTATCAAAGAACGACAAACTCGTATGGATTTGTAAACGAGTTTAGGCTCGGGAATAGAGGCAATCTGTATATATATATATATTTTCTGTGTAAAAGAATAAAAGAGAATAACGAGAGTAAAGTAAGAAAGAAACACAGCAGCAACAACAACAAGAAATATGTAAGAAGCGAGCTTTTTGATTTCAATAAAACTTGGAAAGAGAAAAAAATAAGGGTTGCTTTTTGCGGTTTGAGCTGTATTATTATTTCAGACTGTACTCTAGTATGTTTTTTTTAGTATTATTACGATTTTTCATCTCGTGAAGAAAACAGAATGCGCTTGGAAATATATTACGTTCTCTATTCATTTTCCGCGGCTTTACGTTGATGGAGGCCTCCCTCCCACCGATGGAGCCCGGTTTTAAAGTGCAGACAATAATAATATAGACTGGGTGGATGAAGAGACAAAGAGATGAAGCAGTTGAAACAAAAAGCACGGAACGAGCAGATTTATATTAAGTTTAATGGGGGGACGAAGAATTGTGTATGTGCATGCACGTTTGGGGAATAGTCGGAATTAGCATTCGGGAGTAATGCTGGGCATTCGGAGAGAAGAAGAGAGGTGTATGTATGGGCTGGGACGTGGATGAAATGTTGGATGTCCCGGCATTAGAATTTTATGGGTTTCGCCGTTACGAATGTGGAGGTGTTGGATGATAATCCGGGGGGTAATATCTCTATCGCCGCTCCGGCCTCGAATTAGAAATAATTGATGCGGTCTACTGACGCTCGTCGCCCTTCCCCCACGAAAATAGGATGCCACCGCCGCCGCCCTTCACTCGCGGCGGTAGCAGTATTATGCGCGAAAAATATGGAACTTGATTAAGGCCCTACTCGCGACTGAAATGTGATTACATTCCGGGAGAACTAAATTTCGCATGGCGAAACTTTAATTCCCGTGGGTCGAGGGATTCTATGAAAATTTAATTAAAGCTGTAATTCGCTACGAGAAAGCAAAAATTGAACATACAAATTAGACAGAAAAAAAAACAACTATATTTCAATTGAATCTAAATAAGATAATTTCTAATTAAATTGCAACAATAATTTGTGAATACAGTAATACCTCGCATAGTGCGGATAATAATTCCGTCAATATCATAAACTGTATTAGTTTATTTAGTATTTTTCTTTTGAAAATTTTAAACTAAAGCTTAAAACTATTAAATTAATTTAAACATTCTATTATGTGAATAAATCAGGCAATTACAATGTTACAAATAAAAATTATTTCAAGTAAAGAAATTTTTTGAAATTACATGAATTTTTTTAAGTGAAATTGATAGAAATATCTAATAGAAATACATACTTTTTGTTCTCTATAATTTTATCTTTATAATGATTATTGGGAAGTCAATAATTGAGATATAAGTTAAATTTGTAACTAAATGTTGAAAACGAGTCATGTATTCGAAATTAGAAAAACCTGTGGATTTGAATGGACATTTCTGTAAACTTCAATTTCCGCCCTTCCGTGTATTTATCAGTTTTAATTACGCATCCGATGATGTTCGCACTTGGCCCTTAATGAACCCAACAGGGCATTTCCGGATTTGAAGTGGGGACGAGCTGAAAGGGTCCAATTTGTTGCGGAGGAGGAGAGGAAACGGTACGAATGGACAAAAATTCGAGCTCGAAAAGCGAAAACCGTTCTTTTCCAAAATCCCCATCTGCTAATTGACTACACTCGATCCATTCATTTACGACCCATAAGCAATAACGTTTTAATTAAACTTAATTGCATTTGTTAAAATCAACCCATAAAAATACATTTACTAATTACATTATTAACATTAACAAATATAATTAAAACAATACCACGCATGGTGCGGATTCGCTATAGTACGGATTGAAAATATCAAAACAGACTACATTTTAATTGATAAATTACAAATAAATTCGAACAAATTAGTATGGAAAATTATTTTTCAAGTAACTTTTTATGCGGTTTGAAATTGAAATTTAACTTTAATAAATACATCATTTCATGTATTTTTTATTAGGAAAAAGTATGTAAATCCCTTTAATTTTTTTTTATTTTTTCTGAGTGCGAAGATGAGGAATTTGTAACGAGCAAAAATAATATTTTTCGACTTAATACGAGACGACTAATAGAGATTGATGTTTTTGTGGCCGTTTCTGTGCGAATTCGTCCGAAGCGAAAAGTTCGAATTTCGCTGGCAAAAAAGATAAATCTTTCCGTTAAAAGAACGCAACAAAAAAAGAATTACATACACACAATGTTGTGAATAAAAGACGGATGCGAAAATGAAATGTAACGAGATATACTGATTTGTGTGCTGAGGAAGGATTTGTATGCTGCAAAGTTCTTCGATTAGATAAAGAGAGATAGAGCAATTTCGGTTACGATTAGGGCTAATTTCTGATTAAATCTGATACCTTCTAGCTTTCACAGCCCTTCTGCGATTCAAACATATTTGATCTCTGATTACCGCCAACCAGTTTTCGGCTCAACATTCGACGAAGGCTGTAATTCTATATAGTTAACGTTAGTTTATAGTTATCAAAGCTCTGATTACTGTTATTTTCACTTGAAAATTATCATTATTATATACAACGTAAATTATTTATCAAATTACTGATTTCAAACACTTCGGGCGCTCTTTGACCCAAATTTGTGCCAGCAAAGTTTGGTAAATAAATAAACTGAATTAATTGATAATTGAAGTAACTTAATAAGCTCGTAAATAAAAGAAATTAGTTAAAATCAATTCGTGAAAAGTAATCCAAATTGTTATTTGATCGATTTTACAATAATTTTCAATTGAAATTAAAGTTCAACTTCTTTAAAACATATACAGTCGCACCTCGCTTAACGAGTTTAATACGTTCCAAAATTTCCTGTTTATTTACTCTATAGTGAAACATATTCAAAAATACAGACAAGTTTTAAAAATGATGCAGCTCGTTAAGCGAGTCATTTTTCTTACAATTCGTTTTGCTCGTTAAGCGAGGTTCCACTGTATATTAAAAAAAGTAATCAATACTACATAATTCATTCATTCTCGACGTTTTAAAAGAAAGTCGTTTGGGGACTGAGTCGACCCAAATAAAAAAGTATCAGTGATTCTATTAAAAAATAAACTATAACAGGAATACATTCTTAAGAGACTCTCTTCGGGCTTCATGCATTATTCCAGAGGCGGATTAAAAAAAATATCACCCACTCTCACTCCTCTCCACCCCATTTTTTTTTGGGGGTGAGGGTAACCCTTTGAGAGATTCCGGTCTTCACGAGCCCGTTGAATATTTCATAATATTTCGCCCTCAGTAATTGAAGCGGCTGAAACTTTTACAAATTTCGCATTCGGAACAAAAAAAAGAAAAAGTTTATGAATTATTTAGTTGTAACAAAATTTATAGATACATTAAAGTGTGTTTCTATGAAATATATTGATTGTCGCAATTTATGAATTGTTGAAAAAAATGTTCTTTTTTCAAATTTCGTTTATTTTGAAAATTGAAATTGTTAAAGAAAATTTTATTTCAATATTGAAATTTTTTAATAAAATTAAGAAATGCTATTAAAATTTATGAAATTTTGCAAAATTAAATTAAACATTTGTACATATTCTCAATTTATGAATTATTTAGTTAAAATTGTAGAAAACATTTATTTTTTTTTCATAAAATTATATGAACTATTATTGTTTTTTACAAACTTATTTAGAAAGGAAAATTAAAAGAGTAGTAATTTCTAGTAAACTTTAAAAAAAAACTGAATATGTGTGGTTTTAGGTCATCATAATTAGTGAAAGTTTGGCCATTGAAAGAGTTTTACAAACTTCATAATAATTAGTAATCTGTTTGTACAAGATCAGTGATATATGTGGGATCATTTCCCAAACAAGCTTCAATAATTTTCCAAGAATTACCAAAAATGTGTGAGGATTTTCATTGTATTAAATCACTATATTTTACTAATATTAATCGTTTACTTAAATTGTAGAAAACATTATTTTTTTTTTCATAAAATTATACGAACTATTATTGTTTTTTACAAACTTATTTAGAAAGGAAATTAAAAGAGTAGTAATGTCTAGTAAACTTTAAAAAAAAAACTGAATATGTGTGGTTTTAGGTCATCATAATTAGTGAAAGTTTGACCATTGAAAAGGGTTTTACAAACTTCATAATAATTAGTAATCTGTTGGTACAAGATCAGTGATATATGTGGGATCATTTCCCAAACAAGCTTCAATAATTTTCCAAGAATTACCAAAAATGTGTGAGGATTTACATTGTATTAAATCACTATATTTTACTAATATTAATCGTTTACTTAAATTGTAGAAAACATTTTTTTTTTCATAAAATTATAGAACTATTATTGTTTTTTACAAACTTATTTAGAAAGGAAATTAAAAGAGTAGTAATGTCTAGTAAACTTTAAAAAAAAAACTGAATATGTGTGGTTTTAGGTCATCATAATTAGTGAAAGTTTGACCATTGAAAAGGTTTTACAAACTTCATAATAATTAGTAATCTGTTGGTACAAGATCAGTGATATATGTGGGATCATTTCCCAAACAAGCTTCAATAATTTTCCAAGAATTACCAAAAATGTGTGAGGATTTTCATTGTATTAAATCACTATATTTTACTAATATTAATCGTTTACTTAAATTGTAGAAAACATTTTTTTTTTCATAAAATTATACGAACTATTATTGTTTTTTACAAACTTATTTAGAAAGAAAAATTAAAAGAGTAGTAATGTCTAGTAAACTTTAAAAAAAAACTGAATATGTGTGGTTTTAGGTCATCATAATTAGTGAAAGTTTGACCATTGAAAGAGTTTTACAAAC